>NC_083421.1:11389012-11588458 GCF_020745735.1 Hemiscyllium ocellatum | reverse complement strand
TGTAAGGTCAAAAACAAATACAAGGGAAACTGTTCAATAACATTGGTCCCCAGGATACGACAGCGAGGTTCCTTTGGTCTCCAAAGTTCTGCACTTCATTCGTCTTTGAGTTGAGGTTCTTTCACATCTTCGCAAGGGACACATAGCAGCTGGCTCACAAATGATAATGTAATTTGAATATTTGTTAAATGCAAAAGCTTATCGCAACTGATGGAGGAAAACACCTGGAATTATTTAGCTACATATGTATGTTTACATATTTTTATATACACACAACAGTGAGTGCCTCCTGCCTGCCACACTCTCTGCACCTTCTCTGGATCTCTTTTTCCTCCTGGACTGGAAAACAGCATGTCAGAATCTCTGACTGAATTTTCCTTTTAGCCAAGGGGCGTGTTTATGGGATGTTCCTCTACTGGAACTGTTAATTATTAATAGTTACTGTATCTATAATTCTGTTAAGTTTTCCAGCAGAGTTGTTATTCCAAATACCTCTTTCTTTGTGAATATTTTATCCACAGAGTTTAAATAAATGGTGTTTTGCTTAACTGCTAGTAGCTTGAACTGTCCCATTGCAGCTGGAACAGGCATTTTACTTTGGCTTTGAAGAACATGTGAGGGTCTGGATGACTTTCTTAAAATATTTTGGAGGGGCTCCGATCTGGACCATAACACTAGACCCCTTCTCTTCCTGTGTCATAGGGTGAAGGGGCTGAATGGTCTATCCCTCTTCTTTTGCAATAATTCAGATGAGCTGAATGGCTTCCTCGTATTCCTGGGAACAGAGCTTGAGTTTCTGAATGAGCTCCTCTTTTACTGTAGAAACATCACTTTCGCCCTGGAGCCACTGTTCAATGTAATCTGTGTGCTTTTGTAAAAGGTTTTCTGATCTGTACATCCTTGCTGACTATGCTCAGAAACAAAACTTCTCATTGTAATTCAGTGCACATGACAATAAATCAATCAAATATATCAAATCAAACATGCAGTGTCTAGCAGTACCATTCCATGAACCTTACCGACACATTCACAGAAGCAGCTTGAATGTTGTCCAGCTCCTACTGCACATGGACACAGACTGGTTCAGGAGCTAAGGGATGTCACATTGAGGTGAACATTGTGGGATCTTCAGTGAGCATCCTCACTTCTATCTTATGATGGGGGAAAAGACATTGATGAAGCAACTGAAGATGTTTATGCTGAGGAATCAATCCTGAAGATCTCTCACAGAAATATCTCAGACTGAGAGAGTTGATAACCGTGAACCAGAAACATTTTCCTTTGTGCTTTAAATCATTTCAACCAGTGGAGAGTTTACAACTAATTATCATTAAGTGCAATTTTGTTCAGCTCCATGATACTGTCCTGTGTTAAATTCTTCCTTGACAGCAGGACCAGTCACCCCTACTGAGACTTTGTGTTCACCTCCTTTGTTCATATCAATAGGCCATGGTATAGGAGCAGGGAGTATTTTTTTCAAACAGAGGGTAGTGAATGTCAGGAATGTGCTTTGTCTGAGAGGTCGGGATCTAAATCACTGAAAGATCTTAAAGAGGAGGTAGATGGATTTTGATCTGTCAGTGTGTTGAGGGCTATGATGAATGCGGTATTGAAGAGGATCTGAGACAAAGAGCATATCAGCCATGATCTTATTGTAGGGCAAGGCAGGATTGGGTGTTAGAATATATAGAACATAGAACAATACAGCACAGAACAGGCCCTTCGGCCCACGATGTTGTGCCGATCATCTATCCTAGCTTAATCACCTATCCATGTACCTATCCAATTGCCGCTTCAAGGTCGCTAATGATTCTGACTCTGCCACTCCCACAGGCAGCGCATTCCATGCCCCCACCACTCTCTAGGTAAAGAACCCACCCCTGACATCTCCCCTATACCTTCCACCCTTCACCTTAAATTTATGTCCCCTTGTAACACTCTGTTGTACCCGGGGAAAAAGTCTCTGAATGTCTACTCTATCTATTCCCCTGATCATCTTATAAACCTCTATCAAGTCACCCCTCATCCTTCACCGTTCCAATGAGAAAAGGCCTAGCACTCTCAACTTAGCCTCATATGACCTATTCTCCATTCCAGGCAACAGCCTGGTAAATCTCCTCTGCACCCTCTCCAAAGCTTCCACATCCTTCCTAAAGTGAGGCGACCAGAACTGCACACAATACTCCAAATGTGGCCTTACCAAGGTCCTGTAGAGCTGCAACATCACCTCACGATTCTTGAAATCAATCCCTCTGCTAATGAACGCTAATACACCATAGGGCTTCTTACAAGCTCTATCCACCTGAGTGGCAACTTTCAAAGAGCTACGAACATAGACCCCAAAATCCCTCTGCTCCTCCACTTTATTAAGAACCCTGTATTCTGCATTCTTATTTGTCCTTCCAAAATGGACAACTCACAATTGACAGAGTTGAATTCCATCTGCCACTCCTCAGCCCAGCTCTGCATCATATCTAAGTCCCTTTGCAGCTGACAACAGCCCTCCTCACTATCCACAACTCTACCTATCTTTGTATCGTCTGCAAATTTACTGACCCACCCTTCGACTCCCTCATCCAAGTCATTAATAAAAATTACAAACAGCAGAGGACCCAGAACTGATCCTTGCGGAACTCCACTTGTAACTGGGCTCCAGGCTGAATATTTACCATCTACCACCACTCTCTGACTTCGACCGGTTAGCCAGTTCTCTATCCAACTGGCCAAATTTCCTACTATTCCATGCCTCCTGACTTTCCGCATAAGCCTACCTTGGGGAACCTTATCAAATGCCTTACTAAGATCCATGTACACTATATCCACTGCTCTACCGTCATCCTGGTCCTGTTCTTACATATTCATATTCTGATATTGGAAAGTTAGTGAATGTTATTTTCCTGGAAGTTCTGTTATTGAATGTTGCAGTCAGGGAGATCAGAAGATTTTCTGATCCATCTCTGGGTGCGGTATGCAAGCTGTATCTACAGTGAATCTGGGTCTACAACATGACCAACAAATGAAACACATGTTGCGGAGAGCAGAATCTTTTTAAAGAGATATGACAGACCCTTTTCGTCCCCAGCTTGTGTTTTCCAATTCCATTACCCATACTACCCCAAACCCTGAACAACAGTCTTAATAGGATGGGTTTCTGGGCATCAGGTGCGAGGTGTAAGTGAGCTTCAACTGCTCCTGTCAGCAGATTTGAGAGGCTGAATGAAATGTGAAAACACAGGACTGAGGAGCCGGAGTAGGTCATTAAATACTTTTACCCTACTCCACCAGGCACTAAACAGAGAGGCATCAAAAACATACGGGGAAGAGAATTTCCACTTGAAAGAACCTTTTTGAATTTCTTCTTAATACTCTCATAAATTCATGGAAACAGACACTTTAGTCTAACTTGTCCATGTGGATGAGATATGCTAATCCAATCTAGTCTATTATTTGAGAAGATTTGTATCTCAGATTAAATTTCAGGTTGTAAGTTTGCTCGTGGAGCTGGGAGGTTTGTTTTCAGACATCCCATCACTGTGCTATGTAACATCATTAGTGAGCCTCCGGTGAAGTGCTGTTGTTATGTCATGCTTTCTATTCATGTGTCTTGGTCAGCTAAGGTGGGTGATGTGGGCTGCCACGATGCCAAGGGGTCTGAGTAGTCTAATCATCATTTCAGGCATGTCTTTGATGCATCGTAAAGTCGCTAGAGTTTCTAGGTGTATTTTGACTGCATTGTTTAGGAATCGGTGGACTGTGTGTAATTGGTTACCCATTCTTCTTGAGTACACTGCATAAGTATTTTTCTTCTGCTGCTCTTAGTTCCTGAGTGCTGCAGTGTGTTGTGGCCCATTTAAATAATGCCCTGATGCAGCTCCATTTGTGGGTGTTGGGATAATTGCTTCTGTAGTTAAGTAGTTAAGTTCTCGGTGCATTGCTTTCCTGTAGATGTTGGTTTGATGTTGTCAATTGAATGTTTGTTCCACTGTGACATCTAGAAAGCAGAGTCTGTTGTTGTTCTACTCCTCTTTAGTGAACTTGGACCCCATTTAACAACCTTTGAGAAAAAGAACCAGAAATGACATCACCCACCTTAACAGACCAAAACCTATGTAAAGAAAGCAGGACATCCCACCAGTGCCTCACCAGAGGTTCACTGATGATGTTACCGCACATGTTGATGAAACGTCTGAAAACAAACCTTCCAGCTTAACGATGAAACTTACAGCTGATCTCATCTCATTTGCCAGTATTTGGGTCATATCCCTGTGAACTCTTCCTATTAATATCCCTATCCAGATGTCTTTTAAACGTGGAATTGTATCAGCCTCCACCACTTCTTCGGACTGTTCATGCCATACACGCAGTACCCAATGTATCAAAAGGCTGTCTCTGTGGTCCCTTTAAGATCTTTCCCCTCTCACCTTCAACTGATGCCCCCTAGTTTTGGGCTCCCTTATCCCGAGGAAAAGAACTTGACTGTTCACATCATTCATGCCCCTCCTAAATTCATAAACCTCTACAATATGATCCCTCAACCTTTGATGTTCCAGAGAAAAGCACCCCAGCCTGTCCAGCCCCACCCTCTCACTCAAACTCTCCAGTCCGGCACATCCTTTTGAAACTTTTCTGCATCTTCTCATGCTTAAAATCTTCATACTTATTTAGCAGAGGGAACCAAATTGTATACAGTATTCTCAAACTAGCCTCACCAATGTCCTGTCCAGCTGCAAAATGACCTCCTGACCCCTATATTATACGCTCTGAGCGGTGAAGACAAGCATGTCAAACGAGTTGTTCACATTCCTGTCTATCTGTGACTCTGTTTTCACGGAATTATGCATCTGCACCCCGGTCTCTTTTTTTTTGACAATACTTCTAAGGGCATTCCTATTAATTGTATAAGTCGTAGCCCTCTTTAACTGAACAAAATGCAAATCCGAACATTTATTTAAATTAAACTTCTTCTGCCACTCCTTGATCCATTAGCCCATCTAGTCAAGGTCCCATTGTACGCTGAGATTACCATCTTCATTATCCAGTAAACTAACTAATTTGTAAACTTATGAACCATGCCTCTGATATTATCATACAAATCATTTCTAGAAATGATGAAAAGCAGTGAACCCAGCCCTGAGTCTTGTGGCACATGGCTGGTCAGTGAGTCCAATCTGAAAAATCAACCCTCCACCACCACCTTACCTCTCTGATCTTCAAGTCCATGTTGTATCCAAGTGGCTCACTGTCCCTGGATCCCAAATGACATCAACTTGCTAATCTATCTGCCATGCAGAACCTTGCCGAATGCCTTGCGTTCATACAGAGAACCTTTATCAATCTGTCTTCATCAATTTTCTCTGCAACCTCTTTAAAAAGTTCAATCCAGTTAGTGAGACACGATTTCCCATGCACAAAGCCATGCTTACTGTCCCAAAACAACTCTTGTACTTCCAAATGTGTGTAAATCCTATCTTTCAGAATCCCCTCGAACAACTTCCCCACTCCTGACATCCGGCTCACCAGTCTGTAGCTCCGTGGGTTTTCCGGTCACTGTTTCCTTTCCTAGTCCCAGTCCTCCACTGGTCAAAGCAAGTTTTAAATGTGATCAGGTGGGTGACATTAGCAATAATATGGATCTCAGACTGGGTCAGGGGCAGTGTTAGGAACACGCCAGGCAGATGTCTTTAATCTGCTAAATTAACAAGTTTATGACCAAAATAAATTTACTCAATCTGTAATAGTACAATGAAAGACAAGCAGTTTGGAAATTGCAAATATATGCAGCAATATTTGCCTTTCTGAAAATACTGAGGAGTACACACACGTGCACATGTATACACACACATGCACACACACGCACACATGCACACTCAAACACACATACACACGTTTGACGACAAACAGAAATACAAAATCACTGCAGATTGTTAACTTTAAAGACCAATAGCCAAATGTTAGTTGAACTCATGACAAAAGGGAAATTGAGAGGTTGTCCCAGATGTTATTTTGCTTCTGAAGTAATTCTGTTCACACAAGCTGCTGGAAATAGGATTTCATCCTGGAACAGTTGGATTTCACTGAATTCCCTTTTCTTCACGCAGTGGGGGGACTGCAATGATTCACTGTCAGGAAACCTCCACAGGTCATAAAGATGACTAAGAGGCTTTTAGCGCACGTATGTTGCGTGAGGAGGAACAAGGAAAGAGAGAGTGGGCAATTGGCTGTTGATTCTTTGGCAGGTTACATTTACTCCCTCTTTGAACTAATTTGTACAATAATGTTATCTGTCCCCAAACTAGCCCACGTGAGGTCTTTGTGAACATCATCCAAACTGTATGATGCCCATCACATTCCCTGCTCCATGTAGATGCAGAATTACTGATGTCATACACCGAGCCATTTCCTGAGGAAAACATGGCCCCAATTGATTTGAAGATATGTTTATATGTGCCTGTGCAATTTACAAATAAAACATTCAAAGTCTTCACTACGCTGTGGTAAAATGAATGCATCATTTCCTAAATTTCTTTCCCAGTTTTTTTTAGCCTATGTAAGATAAATTATCCATCAGGTGTTTACTAGCTACACTCTCCTCAAGATCTTATATTGTCAATAAGAACATCTCTCATTCTTAGGTCTAATCTGTTCGTCCTCCATAAATGTTGCGTTCATCCCAAGAATGAATGAGGACAAACATCGTTGAAAACTTTACAGATTCATAAAGTCATACCCGATACCCTTCGCAAGAAACAGCACCATTCCATTTACCTTCTAAAATTACTTGCTGCATCTTCAGACTAACATTTTATGAGTCATATACCGGCAAACTCAAATTCCTCTCTCCATTTAAATAATTTTCTGTGGTTTAATTAGATTAGCTTACTTACAGTGTGGAAACAGCCCTTCGGCCCAACAAGTCCTCACCGAAGCGTAACCCACCCATACCCCTAACCTAACACTACGGGCAATTTAGCATGGCCAATTCACCTGACTACAGTCATCTTTGGACTGTGGGAGGAAACCAGAGCACCCGGAGGAAACCCACGCAGACACAGGGAGAACGTGCAAACTCCACACAGTCAGTTGCCTGAGTCGGGAATTGAACCCAGGTCTCTGGCGCTGTGAGGCAGCAGTGCTAACCACTGTGCCACCGTGCCACCCTAATTCTATCCCCAAAACATAAACTTCCCATCTCTCACATTGTACTTTTTTTTTGATGCCGGTATTTTCATTAACCTCCTCTGTCTGTATCCCATTGCATATGCTCTGTCTCCATTTGGCATCTTATTGAATGATTATCCCTGTGTATGAGCAAATTGATCTCTAATCTAGTTAGCCCCTTCATCCAAATCGTTAATCTAGAATGTAAGTTGCTGATGACCTCACAGTGATGCATGAGGGATCCCACTCGTTACAGCTTTCCAACCTGAAAGTCAGTATTTATCTCTCCTCTGTATTCCCTGTTAGCTAACCAGGGATCCCCTGGTCCTGTGCAGAAACCGAGAAAGGTTGCATGGTCTCATCCCGTGCTGCCAAATGCACTGAAAGGACTGTATACGTCATTCTATTCCAGCGTAACTCCTCAGATGGACAGGAAGGTGTCATTCTGTCTCATTGTAACAACCCTGACTGGTTGACTGTGGTCTTCCTTTACCTCTGTAACAGCTACGATAAGTTGAGTGAGAGGACAAACATGGGATAGGACCTGCAATTGGCTATTCAGGCCCTCGAGACCGCTGCTCAATTTGTAAAGAACATGGTTGATCTGATTGTGGCTGTATGCTCCTTTCCTGCTTATTCCCAATAAACACTGATTCCTTCATCTATCAAAGGTCAATCAAGTTCTGCCTAGAATATCTTTAATGACCCAATCTTCACTGTTCCCTGGGGAAGAGAACATAACAGACAGCAGAATATTAAAGAGAAAAGAATATCCTTATCTCAATCTTGATTGGTAGACACCACATATTTTTGTGTGTGTTAGTCTCACAGCAAATCAGCTCCTCTGTTGAGTAATAAGCGCGCAACAAATAGGAACAGACAGAGACCATTCTACCCCTCAAATGCAATGATTCTGTTCAGTAATATACTTATTCATCTCAGCATTCACTGCTCTCTTGGGAAGACATGTCTGATAACATAAGACCATAGAGCAGAAGAAATTCGAGCAGAATTTGACCATTTGGTCAATCATGCCTGTTGTTCAATCCTGATGGACATGTTTCATAACAAAATTCTCGTGCATTCTCATCATAACCTTAATCCTCTTATTAATGAAAACATGCCTATCTTTGTTTTAAAGAAACAATTGTGTCTGTGTCTCTGTATTCCTGTTTGCGTGTGTGTGTGCAGTTCTGTGTGTTTCTGTTGAATGGCAGGAGACAGGGTGCTCATGGAGGCTTATTTTATTGGCCAGGAGAGCTGTGACCAGGCTTATTATACAGGGAATGGTGCTGGATCTACTTCTGGTTGCCAGTTACATCAATGATTTAGATGATAATATCAAAGTAAGTTTGCAGATGATGTAACAATTGATGGTACAATGGAGAGTGAAGAAGGTTATCTCAGATTACAAAGAGACTTTGATCAATTGGATCAATGAATCATTGGCTGGTACAGCACGGAAACAGACCCTTCGATCCAACTCATCCATGCCAACCGTCTATCCTAAATTAATCTAATTTAATTTGTCAATATTTGGCCCATATCCCTCCCAACCCTTCCTCTTCATAGATCTAAACAGATGACTTTTAAATGTTGCCACTGTACCAAACTCCTCCACTACATCTGATAACTCATTCCATACACACACCACCCTCTGAACAAAAAATGTTGTTCCTTCAGCCCCATTTATGTCTTTCAGCCCTCACATTAAGCAGTTGCCCTCTCCCCGTGTCTGCCTGGGCTTTCTCCAGATGGTCCAGTTTCCTTCCCGAGTCCAAAGGTGTGCAGGTTAGGTGGATTGTACGGGCTAAATGGTCCATTATGTGCAGGCTTGATGGGTGAGCCATGGGAAATGCATGGCTGCAGGGATAGGGTAGAGGCATGTCCGCTAGATTGCTCTTCAGTGGGTCCGTGTGGAGTCCATGTGCTCAATGGCATATTTCCATTCTGTAGGTTTTCTGTGAAGGTCTCTTTGTTTGGCATCACTCCCCAGGACTCTACCATTAAGTCTGTTAGTCCTGCAGTGATACGCCTTACCAAAAGGTGACACATCATATTTATCTAAAATAAATTCCATCTGCCACTCCTCTGCCCTTTGATCTTTTTGGGCAAGGTCCCACTGAACTCTGAGATAACCTTCTTCATTGTCAGCTACACCACCAATTGTGGTGACATCTGTAGGCTTACTAACCATACCTCCTCTATTCACATCCCAATCATTTATATAAATGATGACAGCTAATCAATCTAGCACAGATCTTTGTTGAACACTAATGATCATAGGCTTCCAACCTGAAATGCAATCCTCCTCCTCAAGCCAAATTTGTTCCCAAATGGTAACCTCTCCCTGGATTTCATATGATCTGACCTTGCCAACCATTATTCCATGTGGAACCATGTCAAACAACTTGCTGAAGCCAATTGCCTTCCAGTTTCAGACTTTGCTGCTGCACATGGACTTCAGCGGCCCTTGGAGAAGAAAACCTAATTGCAGGGAAAAAAATGTATCATGTAGAGAGAGGTCATTCAGCCTGCAGTTAAATATTTGCTCTCTGCTAATTTTGCTTGTCCCAAAAAGAGAGTGGGAGATTAGCCAGAGGTTGTGGTTAATTTGGGACCAATAATGTTTATAAAAAGAAGGATAAGGTCCTGTAAAGACCTTCTAAAGAAAGCTTGGACATCAATTTAAAAAGCAAAACTCCACAGGTAATAATCTCAATTCCACGTACTAAAGAGACAAGGAGTAGAGAATAGACCAGCTGAATGTTTGGCAGGAGAGACTGAATGGAAGTAGGGATTTACCTTCCTGGGAACTAGAACTTACTCTGGGGAATGTGGTACCTAAAAACATTTGCATCACATCAGTACCAGTGCTGACATCCTTGCAGGGGAGACTTGCTAGTACTGTTACAATCTGAGACAAACCTCTCTGCTCATTTAAACAAGCAACTCAGAAAAGATTCACCCAGTGCTGTAATCTGTTAAAATTCAAGAGGCAAAGAACTATCCCAAAAGTTACTATTTAAAGTAAAAACTAACATCTGCATTTTTTAAGTCTAACAGAGAATAGTAACTAACACTATTTATAACTCCTTTATCTTAAACCTATTTTTTAAACTCCCCTCCACAATACTAGTCCTGTATCTTTTTTTAAAAAAAATTCTTGTTTCAAAACCCGGCAGCTTTTGGTTCTTCTCTGTAGTCCTGTCTTCATTTTTTTCTTCTTGGGGATTCCCCTTCCCAGGTCTTTGATAGATGAAGGTACCTGTCAGAGAGCAGATCCTTCTACAAGCAGTCTTGTTGGTGCCAGCTGCTCTTTGCTGTCCTGGCTAACTGTTCAAAATGTTTGATATTCATTCCCCAAAACATCGGATCCTTTCATTGACTTGATGTCATCCAAAATAGTAAGATTCAAATTCAATTGGACTTTTGTTTTTTTTATTTTATTAAACAAATTACAAAAGTTTACAAGAAAACATTTACAGCTGTACACAAGAGACAGCAATTTTACAAGGGAGAGGAGCAGAAAAGTTAGGTCCCAAACCCTAACCTCCTGTTTATTTTTTCTTTTTATTCTTGCCCCACACTACCGCCTAACTGCAGTGGTGCTTATTTTTTCCCCAGCACCAATGGTGTGTGTGTGTAGGTGTGAGACACAGTGAGAGACACAAAGTGCACGAATCTTTATTTAATTTCCACCACCAGAAAGATAGGAAAATACCTGAGTGGCCTGTGACAAGCAGTGCCCTTCTCATCAAAGGGCACTGCTGTGTGATCAAAACAGTGAAGGGAGTGGACTTTTGTATCTGGGGCATCATTTACACGGATTGGCTGAATTCTGAATTTATTTTTGTATCCTAGCAACACAGCCCCAGATATGTGTTTCAACCCAAATGCTACATTTTTAAATGTTCAGTACACTTTGTGCTAGCTAGAAATTTCAGCTCCCTTAATGATACAGTACACCTATAACTTTATAACACCTCCCCAGTTCAGATAAAATGAACCAACATAATGAAAAGATGACTTCATTTTTTTCTAATCTTTAAACACATTACCCTAATGTACCAATAACTGTAATCTAAACTCACCTTAACTTTTCCCATATATAAACCATTGGATAACTACAAATCTTACGCAAACTTTATCAGTTAAATCCATGGTAACACATCAACAATTACATACTTACAACCCACAGCATGAGATTTTTTTAAATGAAAAGTCTCTAAAATAAGACTCCAATGAAATAGTCTCATATTTTTGTCTTTAAAACATTCTAAGAATGTAAGAGGATTATGATCGTCTTTGTCATCAAAATATGGCAGTGTTTTGACATATTTGTATGTATTGCTACCTTCTCTTTTGATCTCCATCCTGTTAACTTGACTTTGCTGACTGAATTGGAACTTCTTAAGTTCAAACTCTCTTTCTTTTTGCTCGGCAAAGAACGTTCTCTCTCTTGTTTTTTCCTCCCTCTCACTCTCTCTTCTCTCTCTATTTCTCTGTTCCTCTCTCATCTCTCTTTGCACAGCTAAGAACCTTCTCTCTCTCTTTTGTCTCTCTCTCTCTTTCTTTATCTTGTAACTCCATTTTTCTTAATTGGTAATGCAAGGTTTTCCACCTCTACTGCACTTGTCTGTTTCTTTCACATACCGAAGCATTAGAGTAAATCCCTTAAAATTTCAGCTTTTCTTTTGTCCTTCATTAAACCCAAATCTTTCTTCTTTGCTAATTCTGAAATGATGACTTTTTTTCTGTCCTTCTAAACGTTCTTGACAAATTTGAGAATCATCTTCAAATCCCATAACCTGTTTAGCAATTTTAAGAACCATTTCTCTCACTTTTAATTTAACCAAACACAAGTCACCAAAATTCAACAAATTGTCTCACCTACATTTTATCTAAAGATCTATGATATTAACCTGCAAGTGTTTAAATCTACTAGGCATTATCATATCTCAAATCTATTCTAATCCGTTTTAAACCAGTTCAAATCATGAATCCGAGACCCAAACTGTTCAATTCCTGACGACAAGCCCCCCAAATGTTATGACACGGGGTAAACCCCTCTGCTCATTTAAACCAGCAACACAGAAAAGGTTCAACTCATGCAGTAATCTCTTAAAATTTGAAAGGAAAAGAATTATCCCAAAAAAAACTATTTAAAGTAAAACTTAACAACTTTATTATTTAGGTCTAACAGAGAATATTAACCAGAAACTATTTACAACTCCTTTTTCTTAAAACTATCTTTTAACTCCACTCCACAATACAAGTCCGATAAAAAGTCCGAATTAAGATTTTAAAAAAGAATGTCTTATTTCAAAACCAGGCAGCTTTCTGTTCTTCTCTGTATTCCTGTCTTCACTTCTTCTTTTTGGAGATTCGCCTTCCCAGGTCTTTGATAAATAAAGGTCCCTTTGAGAGAGCAGATCCTGCTGCAAGCAATCTTGTTGGTGCTGGCTGTTCTTTGCTGTCCCGACTAACTGTTCAAAATGTTTGATATTTACACCCCAAAACATTGGCTCATTTTTATTTCATCATCCAAAATAGTAACATTCAAACTCAATTAGACTTTTGAACCTGGGACATCATTTAAGTTGATTTGCCGAATTCTGAAGTTGTTTTTGTATCCTGGCAACACAGCACCAGATACATGTTTCAACCCAATGTTACATTTTCAAATATTCAGCACACTTTGTGATAGTCAGAAATTTCAGCTCCTTTCAAGGTACAGTCCACCCACAACTTCATAATATTACTATGGGGGAGGGTTTAAACCCAAGTAGTAAGGAGATGAGTGCCAGACCTGGGAGACAGGAATCAGACAATTCCAGACGGAAATAAAAGAAAGGAAAGTAAAGGGCAAATGAAGGCAGAGGGTATAAATCTATCAAAGAGTTTTCAATCTTTTTTGGGGTGGGGTGTGGTGTGAGAATGGAGTCAATGCAACACTGAGAACAGAATTTGTAGCAAGGAAATTCGATGCACTTAGTCTGGATGCATCCAAGAAACACCAAGAGGCAGAAAACACTCATGGAAGTTCTTTCTGAGCCTCCAAACAGCACTGGTGAAGTGGAAGATTGCAGAAAATCAAAGATTCAAACAACAAGAATGCTATAGTTATCATCATTTTAATGTACAGATAGACTGGTGAACAACATTCATAATAATACTGTGACAATGAATTGTTGAAGTCTGTACATGATGGGTTTGACATCAGGATGCCGAGGAAAAAATTTGGGAGCAGACTGTCTCAGATTTGGGTTTGTGCCACGATCAAAGGTTAATTAATAATCTTATTGGGACAGGTGCTTATGGGAAAGATGCCCATAATATGTCAGAATTGTTCATTGGGATAATAACTGATGTAGTTCAGAACAAAGCCATGGTCCTACATCTAAACAAAGGAAATTACAAACAGGTGAGGGGTGAGTTGGCTCTGCTACACTTGGCGACTTGTCTAAAAGGCATGACAGGAAGGGCACAGAATGAAATAGGCACACACGTGGTGAAGAAAATAAATTGAGGATGATGCTAACCTCAAACAGGAACCATATGAAGTTGTCAGAGGAAGGAGCAAGCCTGAGCTTTGGGAGCAGGGGAAAATTCAGCAAAGGGTGCCCAGGAAGTTGATTAAGAGGGTGAACATAAAGTGTGAGAAGTCCCCATGGTAGGCTTATGCGGAAAGTCAGGAGGCATGGGATAGAGGGAAATTTGGCCAATTGGATAGAAAACTGGCTAACCGGTCGAAGTCAGGGAGTGGTGGTAGATGGTAAATATTCAGCCTGGAGCCCAGTTACAAGTGGAGTTCCGCAGGGATCAGTTCTGGGTCCTCTGCTGTTTGTAATTTTTATTAATGACTTGGATGAGGGAGTCGAAGGGTGGGTCAGTAAATTTGCAGATGATACGAAGATTGGTGGAGTTGTGGACAGTGAGGAGGGCTGTTGTCGGCTGCAAAGGGACTTAGATATGATGCAGAGCTGGGCTGAGGAGTGGCAGATGGAGTTCAATCCTGCCAAGTGTGAGGTTGTCCATTTTGGAAGGACAAATAAGAATGCGGAATACAGGGTTAATGGTAGGGTTCTTAGTCAGGTGGAGGAACAGAGGGATCTTGGGGTCTATGTACATAGATCTTTGAAAGTTGCCACTCAGGTGGATAGAGCTTGTAAGAAGGCCTATGGTGTATTAGCGTACATTAGCAGAGGGATTGAATTCAAGAGTCGTGAAGTGATGTTGCAGCTGTACAGGACTTTGGTTAGGCCACATTTGGAGTACTGTGTGCAATTTTGGTGCCTCACTTTAGGAAAGATGTGGAAGCTTTGGAGAGGGTGCAGAGAAGATTTACCAGGATGTTGCCTGGAATGGAGAATAGGTCGTACGAGGATAGGTTGAGAGTGCTAGGCCTTTTCTCGTTGGAACGGCGAAGGATAAGGGGTGACTTGATAGAGGTTTATAAGATGACCAGAGGAATAGATAGAGTAGACAGTCAGAAACTTTTTCCCCGGGTACAACAGAGTGTTACAAGGGGACATAAATTTAAGGTGAAGGGTGGAAGGTATAGGGGAGATGTCAGGGGTGGGTTCTTTACCCAGAGAGTGGTGGGGGCATGGAATGTGCTGCCCGTGGGAGTGGTAGAGTCAGAATCACTGGTGACCTTTAAGCGGCAGTTGGATAGGTACATGGATGGGTGCTTAAGCTAGGACAAATGTTCGGCACAACGTCGTGGGCCGAAGGGCCTGTTCTGTGCTGTATTGTTCTATGTTCTAAGTCAATTTGCAAGGAATATAAACAAGAATTAATGTGCTTTCTTCATTCATTCTCAGGAATGAGGCCGTCGCTGGCTGGACAGCATTTATTACCCAGCCCTCATTGCCCAAAGCGCATTTAAGATTCAACCACATTGTTGTGGGTCTGGAATCACATGTCGATCAGAGCGGGTAAGGACAGCAGTTTCCTTCCCTGAAGGACATTCGTGAACCAGGTGAGTTTTTCCTACAATCGACAATGGATTCATGGTCATCATTAGACATTTAATGTCAGACTGCAGGAACATCGAGAAGCATGAAGATCTCTTCTGTGAAGACAAATTCTTTGAGATTCTTTATACTGAATTCTTTATTCTGAAATCAGGTGAACAGATAATGAGAAACCAGGAATTGATAGAGCAATTAACAACTACTTTAGTTTGCCTTCACAGAAGGAGACACAGATAATTCCCAGAAATGCTGCAGAAGCAAGTGTATATCAATAAAGGAGAATTGAAGGAGATTAATATTTGTACAAAATAGTGCTGGAGAAATTAATGAGAGTGAAATGATACGAAAGGAGCTGCCCATTGTGTTGGGACCATTGCTGATTATTCATTATTTATATTTCTTATTCTTTTATCAATTTTGGTTTGGGAGTAAAGATGCCTGATGAACTTTGACACAACTTGTGTCATAAAGAAAAAATCACACATTTATTTTATTGGTGGATCTCCACAGCCCAGGCAGCAGCCACAGCCTCTTCATTCAGAAGTATTCAGTCTTGCCTGTCATCTTTGGATATGCACGTAGGCAGAACGGATGGCCCATCAGATACAGGCCATCTCCGTGACACTCGGTCCAAAACACCCTATCCCTCGCAACACACCATTGCTCACCAACTGCATCAAAATATCCCGTGTGTACTGAGAGCAATGGGGCTACTGGGAACATTAGGGAGATGGAGCAACACTTCCAACGTCTGAACCGGTCAGACTGAACCCTCCAGGACACCCTGTACCACTGAGTCCTGTGATCTCTCTCCATTTCAGGAACATTCTTCCTGGAAAAGAAAATGACAAGTTATGTATCATGTTATTTTCCATCTGCAGCCTATGGGCCTTACCTGTTTATACCCATTTACAAATGCTCCAACTTCTCTTGATAACACAATTTCCTGCTATCTTTGCAACTCAGTTTGGTGAGAACACTGAGTGTTTGCTCCAATCCTCCAAATCCTTGAGAGAGGTTGTAAATAGTTGGGGACATAGCACTGGTCAATGTGTGTCTCCAACGTTTACATTTTGACAAACTGATTAAGGTTGATTTGTCCTGAGTGTCTGCTTCCTGTTTGGTAACCATATCCCTCCCCCGCTACTCCCAGGAGAAAGTGAGAACTGCAGATGTTGGAGATCAGGGCTGAAAATGTGGTCCTGGAAAAGCACAGCAGGTCAGGCAGCATCCAAGGAGCAGGGGAATCGACGTTTTGGGCATTCCTGAAGAAGGGCTCATGCCCGAAACGTCGATTCTCCTGCTCCTTGGATGCTGTCTGACTTGCTGCGTTTTTCCAGCACCACATTTTAACCCCCACCCCCACTCCTGTCTAGCACATTTGAAGGACTGAATAACAGCAAGGAGCATAAGTCAGCAATTCGCCCACTCAAGCCTGCTCCGCCATGAAATATGATCACAGCTGATGTCATCTTGGCCTCTGTTCCATTTTCCTGCCCTCCCTCCATAATCCTTCATTTACTCAGTATCCCAGCATCCTCTGCATTCTGTGGTACTGAATCACACAGGCTCACAACCCTTTGAGTGAAGTGAATTCTCCTCACCTTTGTTTTAAATCTGCTCTCCCTTATGTTAAGTGACAATTTCTTGTTCTCAATTGGCCCAGAAAAGGAAATATTCACTTCACATTTGCGTTGTCACTCACATTTAGCATCGTATCATCCTCAATGAGATCTCTTCTCATTCTGCTGAACTCCAGAGAGTGTACGCCTGAACTGTTCAATTTCTCTTCATAAGAAAAATGTCTCATCTCTGGAATCAATCTAGTGAACGCCTTCTGAACATTTCTAATGCAACTAAATCCGTCCTCAAGTCAGGGAACTGAAACTGCAGAGAGTACTCCAGCTGTGATCCTATTAATGCCTTGCATATTTACAGCAATACGTCACGATTTGTATCCTATTCATTTAGACAGAGACACTGAAATTGCACTTGCCTCCCTCATTACCTGGTCTACCTGCATGCTGGTTTTCTGTGATATGCACAAGGGCACCCAGATCCCTCTGTAAAAAGCACCCTGAAGTTTCTCTCCATTTACATGATAAGATGCCTTTCTACTCCTCTGAATAAAGCAGGTAACCTCATACTTGTCCATGTTAAATTTCATCTGCAAAATGTTCGCCCATGCCCCTATTCCCACGATGTGCATTTGTATATCTCTCGCATTTTCATTGCAACCTACTTTCCCACCTATTTTAGTGCCATTTGCCAACCGGAAAATGCTGCAGCTATTTCACCTTGCTGTGTTTTGTTGGTCAGTCAATCGTCTATCCAAGCTAATGAATTATCCCATATCCTACATACTTTTACTTTATGAATTTGTATTGTGTGCAGCACCTCATTCAATGTCTTCTGTAAGTCCAGATATATTGCATCACCAGGATCCCCATTATCCACCTTGCTTGTCACATCTTTAAAGAATTCGCAAAAATAATTCAAACATGATTTATCCTTCATAAAAATATGCTGACTCTGATGGATTATGGTTTGACTTTGCAAATTTCCTGTTATCATTTGATTAATTTATTGTCACATGTACCTGAGTACAGTGAACAGCTTTGTTTATGAGCAGTAAAGGCAGATTATGGCAAGCAAGGACATACAGATCATAGGGTGAAAAAAACATAGTCAGAGGCACACAGGTTTTGTCACACAGGGCATGTGTTAGGAAAGATCAATATCTACAAGATAGGCATTATTTGAAGGTTGAGAATTCACTTATCATTCTAATAACGGCCGGGAAGAAGCTGTTCCTGACCCTGCTGGGGCATGTATTCCAGCTTCTGTACCTTCTGCCTGATGGGAGAGGTTATACGAGATCATTACCGGGGTGTGATGGGACGTTGGTGATGTTGTCAGCCTTTCTGCAGCAGTGAGCCGTGTAAATAGAGAGCATGAATGGAAGGTTGGTTTCTGTGATAGCCTGGGCTGTATGCAGCTCCTTTTTAAGTTATTTACTGTCCTGGGCAGAGCAGTTGCTACACCAGGCTGTTATGCAGCCGGACAGTAAGCTTTCAGTGGTTCGTCTGGAGAAATTGGTGAGAGTCCTACTGGTCATGCCAAATTTCCTGACCCTCCTGATGAAGAAGACACATTGTTGTCCCTTCATAACCAATCCATCCTCATAAGAAGTCGGTTATTGTCACTCCTCTCTCAGTCTCCACTCTCTCAACCTCAGCTCCATGCATCTAGACAAGGGCGTTTTAGTGTCCTTTTGCTGTCCTTTCTTCCTATAGTCAACGATCAGTTCTTTGGTTTTGCTGACACTGAGAGAGAGGTTGTTCTCACTGAACCAAGTTACTAAGCCCTCCATTTCTTTTCTGTTTTTTGAGTTGTTGTTCTTTGATATTGGTCCTATCACAGTCATGTCACCAGCAAAATTGTAGATGGCGTTCATTTGGAATTTGGTAGCGATGCCGTGGGTGTACAGGGAATAAAGTAACAAGTTAAGAACTCATCCTTGCAGGGGGCGGGAGTGGGGTTTGGGGTATGTGGCTCCAGTGTTGCATGTTATCATGGAGGAAGTGCAGTTCCCCATCGTCACTGATTACAGTCTGTGGGTCAGAAAGCTGTGGATCCACTTCCAAAGGGTGGAGCCGAGACCTAACTCTCAGGAGTTCTGAGATCAGTCTGGTGGAGATCATGGTCATTAGTGATCATTATTTCCTTATTAATAGATTCTAATGATCTGTCTTAAATCCCAACCATTCGCTCACTACATTTTTAATCCATAGTGAAGATGATCAACCTAAGTTCTTCGCTTTCTAAATCCTCTATGTTCTCTTTTAATCCCTCTGTAACAGGCACAGGGCTTTGTAAGATCTGCTCCAATTGCTGTGTTAGAGCCATCAGTGACTGAGTGCGCTCATTCGGTTCCTGGTTTGCAAACTCAATGGGCTGAATGTCCTCGAGGTATTTCTACATTGTCGTACCGAGGCCAGAATGTCCAGCTTCAGGTCTGCTTGTTCCCCTCCTGATAATGCATACGAGGCTTGCTGTGTTATGGAAACTTCACATTGCTGCTTCACAGTTTGAGGGGCTGAAGGGTCTCCTCATGTTCTACCATAACAGGCTCAAAATGCTGAATGGTCTCCTCCTACATCCCTGAAATGGGAGTGAGGGAATGATTGGTTTTCTAAATCATGAGGGACATGGAGAGGATAAATAGGCAGTGTCTGATACCTGGGTGGGGAATCCAGACCTAGAGAGCACAGGCTTTGGCTGAGAAGGGAAAGGTACAAAAGGGACCCAAGAGGCAACTTTTTCACTCAGAGGGTGGTGCGTGTATGGTATGAGCTGCCTGAGGAAGTGCTGGAGGCTGGTACAATTGCAACATTTAAAAGGCACCTGATGGATATATGAATAGGAAGGGTTCAGAGGGATATGGGCCAAATGCTGGCAAATGGGACTCGATTAGATGAGGATATCTGGTTGGCATGGGTGAGTTGTACATCTCTGTGACTCTGACAGACACATGCCTGAATTACCTCCTCCTTCCTCATAAAATATCACAAACAGTTTTATGCCCTTCTCCAATTCCCATGCAATAGGCTCTTTCAGCTGTATGGCCTTCTGTTATTCAAGTATAACAGTCACAAGTCACTCTGTGACCTCTTCCATTTCCTGAGTTACAAACTTGAGGAAGCTGAATGGACTGATCCTGGTGTTGTCCAACTGGATATTGGTGCTTCATGACCTACTCTGCGCCCAGTATTATAGGCATCGAGGGGCTGATTGGCCTCCTCCTGTAACTGTATATCAGTCTCCAGGGGCTGAAGAGCCTCGTCCTGTCCTGATGTAATGGAGTCAAAGGCCGGAATACACCTCTGCTGTTCCTGTGTAATGGGCTGGAGAAGTGGCATGGATTCCCCCATTCTCTGTGTAATGGTCTCTTGCTCACTTCCTCTGGTCTTCGATGTAAAATTTAAATCATCTTTCATTTTTATTGGAACAAGAAGACTAGCCTTTCCTTCTACATTCACATCTTCATTGCAGAAATCAGATGAGGGAATCATCTCTGAGCTGCTCCCTTTCTTCAGTGAGGAGACTAAATCTGTGCTCACTGCTCGAGATGTGATCTCACAAAGTTCCTGGACAGCAGTGTCATTGTAGAACTTAATTTGGAGATGCCAGTGTTGGACTGGGGTGGACAAAGTTAAAAATCACACAACACCAGGTTATAGTCCAATAGGTTTAATCGGAAGCACACTAGCTTTCAGAGCGATGCTCCTTCATCAGGTGATTGTCAAGGGCTCGATCATAATACAGAATTTATAGCAAAAATTTACAGTGTGATGTAACTGAAATTATACATTGAAAAATTGATTGTCTGTTAAGCCTTTCATCTGTTTGAATACAGTGATAGTTTCACTTCTTTCATGTGTAAATCACAAAACCTTTTTTTAAAAGTTGCATTCTCGGGTTAGCTGTTAACAATGGTGATAGCTCGACAAAATGTTGAAGGCGTTAGCCCCCTGTGTTCTTTGTCTATGACCTGATGTTTAGATTGATTCTCATCTAAAAAGTGAGATAATGGAGTTTTACATAAGTGCATGCAGTTTCTGAGCAAAGTACAATGTAACTCTGCAAGTACAAATTCAGCCCACAAAATATATATGTACATGTGGGTCTTTGTCTGTCTGTCTGTCTGGGTTGGGACTTATAAGTGTGTGTGTGTGTGTGTGTCTGTCTGTCTGTCTGGGTTGGGACCTATAAGTGTGTGTGTGTGTGTGTCTGTCTGTCTGGGTTGGGACTTATAAGTGTGTGTGTGTGTGTGTGTATATAGTGCAATGGTGGTCACCCTGTAATGTGACATGAACCCAAGGTCCCCGTTGAGGCCCTCCCTATGGGTACCGAACTTAGCTATCAGCCTCTGCTCGGCCACCTTTCTCTGCTGCCTGTCCTGAGGTCCATCTTGGAGGATGGTCACCCGAAGGTCCGAGGCTGAATGTCCTGGACCACTGAAGTGTTGCCCAACTGAGAAGGAACACTCCTGTCTATTGATTGCTGTGTGGTGCCCATTCATCCGTTGTCGTAGCCTTTGCTCGGTTTCCCCAGTGTACCATGCCTCTGGGCAAGCTTGCCTGCAACGTATAAGATAGACAACGTTGGCTAGGTCATATGAGTACCTGCCATGTACAAGGTGGGAGGTGTTCCCATACGTAATAGTGGTATTTATGTCCACAATCTGACACGTCTTGCAGCATCCACCGTGACAGGGTTGTACGGAGTTGTCCTGAGAGCCAGGCGGTTTGCTACGAACAATGATCTGTTTGAGGTTTGGCGGTTGTTTAAAGGCAAGTAGAGGAGATATGGGGAAGGTCTTGGTGAGGTGCTCATCCTCATTGATAATGTGTTGCAGGTCACGAAGAACATGGCTTAGTTTTTCAGCTCCTGGGAAGTACTGAACAATGAAGGGTACCCTATCAATTGTAGCACGTGTCTGTCTCCAGAGGAGGTCATTACAGTCATGTGCCATTTACAGTGGCATATCGGAACTGTTGGTCGATGAGTTGAGCGTCGTACCCTGTTCTTGTGAGGGCATCCTTGAGTACTTCCAGGTGTCCGTCATGTTCCTGCTCATCTGAGCAGATCCGGTATATGTGTAGGGCTTGTCCATAGGGAATGGCTGTTTTAATATGTTTTGGGTGGAAGCTGGAGAGGTGTAGCATTGTGAGGTTGTCTGTGAGTTTGCAGTAGTGTGTGGTGCTGAGGTGTCCATCCTTGATGGAGACGCATGTGTCCAAAAATGAGACAGACAGTCGCGAGCAGTCCATGGTGAGTTTGATAGTGGGATGAAACTTGTTGATGTCACTGTGTAGTTTTAATCAGTGACTCCTTGCCATGGGTCCAGAGGAAGAAAATGTCGCCAATGTACCTGGTGTACAATGTTGGTTGGAGATCCTGCATACAGAAGAAATCTTGTTCGAACGTGTGCATAAAAATGTTGGCATATTGCGGTGCAAATCTGGTCCCCATGGCTGTTCCGTGTGTCTGGGTGAAGAACTGGTTGTCAAAGGTGAAGACGTTGTGATCGAGGATAAAGCGGGTGAGCTGTAGGATGGTGTTTGGAGATTGGCAGTTGTTGGTGTTGAGTACGGAGGCTGTTGCCGCGATGCCATCCTTGTGGGGGATGCTGGTGTAGAGTGCGGACACGTCCATTGTGACAAGGAATGTTCCCAGTTCGACTGGTCCGTGGGTGCTGAGTTTCTGTAAGAAATCCGTGGTTTCGCGACAGAAGCTGGAGATCCCCTGTACAATAGGTTTCAAGATGCCTTCCACATAGCCGGAGAGATTCTCACAGAGGGTCCCATTGCCCGACACGATGGGACGTCCCGGTGTGCTGGCTTTGTGTACCTTTGGAAGGCAGTAGAAGTCCCCTACACGAGAAGTACGTGGGATGGGGGCACGTAGGGAATTCTGAAGGACTGGATGCAGAGTGTTTAATTCTCGGATGTGTTCTTTGGTCGGATCAGCTGGTAGCAAGGCTACAACAACGGATGAATGGGGATCGCACAACAATCAACAGACAGGAGGGTTCCCTCCCAGCTGGGGAACACTTCAGTGGTCCAGGATATTCAGCCTTGGACCTTCGGGTGACCATCTTCCAAGGTGGACTTTGGGACAGGCAGCAGAGGAAAGTGGCCGAGCAGAGGCTGATAGCTAAGTTCGGTACCCACAGGGAGGGCCTCAACCGGGACCTTGGGTTCATGTCACATTACAGGGTGATCACCATTGCACTACACACACACAGATATTCCTACACACACACACTCTCACATACACATGGACACAGGTACACACAGATGCGCACACAGACACCCACACACATCCTTATAGACACACACACTCCCACACTCACTCATGCATGCCCTCACAGACTTAAGACACTTTGCACACACACACATACACACACACCCTTTCTCACATTCACAACCCCCACCCCAGACAGACACACACACACAAACAAAGACCCACATGCACACACATATTTTGTGGGGTGAATTTGTACTTGCAGAGTTACATTGTACTTTGCTTAAAAACTGCATGAATTTATGTAAAACTCTTATCTCACTTTTTAGATTAGAATCAATCTAAACATCAGGTCATAGACAGAGAACACAGGGAGCTAACACCTTCAACATATTGCCTAGCTATCACCATTGTTAAGAGCTAACCTGAGAATGCAACTTTTAAGAAAAGGGTTTTGTGATTTACACATGAAACTATCACTGTATTCAAACAGATGAAAGGCTTAACAGACAATCAATTTTTTTAGTGCATAATTTCAGTTACATCACACTGTAAATTTTTGCTATAAATACTGTGTTACAATCGAGCCCTCCACACCCACCTGATGAAGGAACTCCGCACTTCAATACCCACGAGGAAACCCAGGGGATTACGTATTGGGTTCATCTATCTGATTGTAAGAAGGTTACTCCTCAACCGAGCAAATTTGAAAAAGTGCCAAGGCCAAAACTTTGAGCCAATTTAATCCCGTGTCTTCGACTAATTGAGATAACTTTTCTTTGAAGGTATTGTTGGCCCATTCCACACTCCCTGCGGGTGATACACGCAGTGCACTTACTGTTTAATTGAAAGCAATTCACACAATTCAGTATTGATTCGGGTAACAAAATGTGGTCCATTGTCAGAGCTTATCATCTTAAGCAACTCAAAGTGGGGACATTCTTCAGTTAGCAATATTTTCACGACTGTATGTGCAGTACAGTTAGTGGTGGGGAAGGCTTCAATCCATTTGCTAAATGCATCAATTATCACTCAACAGTATTAATAACATTGTACCTTAGGTGGCTCAATAAAATCAAGCAGTATAGAAGCGAAAGGACCATCTGGCAGGGGTTAGTCACGGAAGGGCATTTAATACCTTTATGCTTGTTATGTTTCTTACAAATAAGACATCTATCTAGCAGCATTTGAGCAGCTTTATTCAAATCTGGGTGCCACTAGGTGTTTAAAGGCAGCTATCCCATTCCTTCTTTGCCAAGATGGGAACAAGTATGCAAGTAATCAACAAGCACTGGGAACAAAGAATCAGGAATACAAACGTGACCTACCGGTGTTAGCCAGAGGTGTCGTGTCGAGGAGTGCGAACACCCCATCGACTTCCAAAATCTACACTCAGATTCAGAGGTGTCCCTCTGGAAAGTGTGAATTGCAATTAGATCTGGCATGCCCTTTGTCCCCAAAGTAGCTCCTCGATTCAGAGCCTGATTCCTGTTAGTTGGAACAACTAAAATGGCTGATGCAGCCGCCTCCTTAGCAACCAATCAGCATGGTCATTTCCTCGTTGTATTGGAGTGTCCCTCCTTGTGTGTCTGGTGCATTTAATAACAGCCAATTGACAAGGAAGCAGCATAGCATGAGGAGATTTTTAACCCATAGAGCATTCGGAATGGGATGCTCCGTCAAAGTAAGGAAGCCTTGCTGCTGCCAGAGGAAGCCAAGATCATGGGCAACACCAAATGCCGATCTGGAATCAGTGTAAATGTTCACAATTTTATCAGTGGCTAGAATACAACCTCTGGTAAGGGCAAAAAGCTCGGCTTTCTGTGCAGAGACAGGGGTCTGAAAGGCAGCAGACTCCTGAACAGCAGTGTCTGTTGCGGTAGCAAATCCTGATTTTCGGACACCATCCGGGGAAACAGAGGAAGTACAGGAATTTCAAATAGGATGTCTGCCAAATCCGGGCAAGGAGTAGGAAGGAAATGATTCCCAAACAAACAGCAATGCAAGGGGTCAGGAAGATCATCAACAGGTTGCTCAAGGATTATAGCAGGATTCAAAGTGCAGCAGTCACGAAACGAGAGGTAAGGGTTCTGCAATAGTGAGAGCTCATACGGCTCAGACGAGCTTGGGTGAGATGGTGGGTCTGCTGAGAACTGAGAAGGTGAACAACGGAATGCAAGGTGTGCACTTGCACGGCTGGTGAAGGATCAGATTAGAAGCTGCCTGTACGAACAGATGGACAGCAGTTAGGATTTGAGTGTATGGAGGGAGGCCACAGGCAACAGGATCCAATTTAGTGAAATAATAGGCCACTGGGTGACAATGGTCACCATGCTGCTGAGTTAGGATATGCCCATTTGTGAGATCGTTTGCTTTAACAGTATTCTGAGCACGAGACTATAGATCAGGCTATTTAGGAATTGGTAGGCAAAGGTGAGGACTGCAGATGCTGGAAACCAGAGTCGAGATTAGAGTGGTGCTGGAAAAGCACAGCAGGTCAGGCAGCATCCGATGAGCAGGAAAATCATCGTTTTGGGCAAAAGCCCTTCATCAGGATTGGAAGCAGGGAGCCTCCAAGGTGGAGAGATAAATCGGGGGGAGCGGCGGTGGAGGGGGCCCAGGACCTGTGGAAGAGTGGAAGGGGGAGTTCAAATGTTGGTACACGGGCCGGTGGGCGCTCCCTCACCACCCGATGCCTGTAGGAAGAACGCCTCATCTTCCGTCTCGGAAAACTTCAACCCCAGGGCAGCAATGTAGACTTCACCAGTTTCCTCAGTTTGATTAGATTAGATTAGACTTACAGTGTGGAAACAGGCCCTTCGGCCCAACAAGTCCACACCGATCCGCCGAAGCGCAACCCACCCATACCCCTACATTTACCCCTTACCTAACACTACGGCCAATTCACCTGACCCGCACATCTGACTGTGGGAGGAAACCGGAGCACCCAGAGGAAACCCACGCAGACACGAGGAGAACGTGCAAACTCCACACAGTCAGTCGCCTGAGTCGGGAATTGAACCCGGGTCTACAGGCGCTGTGAGGCAGCAGTGCTAACCACTGTGCCACCGTGCCGCCCACCTTTTTTACCAGGATGTTGCCTGGTAGGGTAGGAAGATCATATGAGGAAAGACTGAGGAACTTGAGGTTGTTTTCATTGGAGAAAAGAAGGTTTAGGAGTGACTTGATAGAGGTGTTTAGATAGGGTTGACCATGAGAACCTTTTTCCAATGTATGGAGTCAGCTATTATGAGGGGGTGTAGCTTTAAATTAAGGGGTGGTAGGTATAGGACAGATGTTAGGGGTAGATTCTTAACTCAGCGAGTCGTGAGTTCATGGAATGCCCAGCCAGTAGCAGTGGTGGACTCTCCCTCTTTATGGGCATTTCAAAGGGTATTGGATAGGTGTACGGAGGATAGAGGGCTTGGTTAGGTGGGCTTGTATCGGCGCAACTTCGAGGGCCAAAGGGCCTGTAATGCGCTGTATTTTTCTATGTTCTATTTTCCCCCAGTTTCTAACTTCCAGCTCAGCACCATAGGTGGCATGGTGGCACAGTGGTTAGCACTGCTGCCTCACAGCACCAGAGACCTGAGTTCAATTCCCACCTCAGGCAACTGACTGTGTGGAGTTTGAACGTTATCCCTGTGTCTGTGTGGGTTTCCTCCGGGTGCTCCGGTTTCCTCCCACAGTCCAAAGATGTGCGGGTCAGGTGAATTGGCCATGCTAAATTGCCCGTAGTGTTCAGTAAGGGGCAAATGTAGGGGTATGGGTGGGTTGCGCTTCGGCGGGTCGGTGTGGACTTGTTGGGCCGAAGGGCCTGTTTCCACACTGTAAGTAATCTAATCTAATCACCATCCTCATTAACTTGCCTACCTGCCAATCCTCCATTCCACCAATCCACTCCACCCTCCCCTCTGACCTATCAGCTTCATCCCCACCTCCATTCACATTGTACTCTTTGCTACCTTCTCCCCTGCACCCACCCACACTCTGTCCCCACACCTCCGCTCCCCCACCCCGCCCTCCCCCCCCCCCCACACCCCCATTTATCACTCTACCCTGGAGGGTCCCTGCCTCCATTCCTGATGACGGGCTTTTGCCCGAAACATCGATTTTCCTGCTCCTCGGATGTTGCCTGACCTGCTGTGCTTTTCCAGCAACATTCTAATCTGGACTCTGTTTAGGAATTGGTGTTAAGTGATTGGAAGTGCTAATTGAAAACCTTGCTAAAAAGGAGTTTTTGCGTGTAGTGGTAGTACATTGGATTTTTTATGATGTCTGAATTCAAAGTTTTTTTTAAATACAGTTAAATATCTGAGTCAAGCAAGTCATGATGATACACAGGTGCAAGTTAGATTCAGTGAACTGGGACAGTATATGAGGCAATATCTGTTATTTATAGAAACACTGTAAGGGATACAATACAAATATATCTCTCCAAGGTGTCAGACACTGTGGTATGGATTTTAAATAGGACCCAGCAAAGGAGGACCAAGGAACTGATGAGAAAGCCAAATAGACAACACAAATGCAAGCTAACAAGAAACATAAAGCCTGACGAATAGATTCCATCAATATTTGAAAGGGAAAATGAAAGCAAGGTCCAATGTGGAAGAGTGAATTTGGAGACAGGATACATGATTGGAGAGAAAAGAGAAATTACAGCGAAACTGAAGAGTTACTTTGTATCTGTCTTCATGGAGGAAGATCCCGAAAATTTCCCAGAAACACCATATGACCATGGGACTTGTGGAAATAAAGTTTCAAATCATTCATGTCAGTGATGAGGTAATTGTAATGCACACCAGAAATTCGGAAGAAGCAGCATAGACATATTGATTGCATCAGTGATCACTGTGTTATTTTCCTTTACATTGTACAAAGACAGGAAGCTATTCTGGATAACGGGAATGTTCTGAATCTAATACAATGATGTAAGAAGGGAAGAAGAGGGAGAGAGGAGAACTCTAGCGCAGTTAACTTCTCATCCACAGGAGGGAATCTGCTGGAATTTATCATTAACAATTTGATATTGGGTACTGAGAAATTATTAGCAAAATTGGAGAAAATGAGAATATATTTATGAATGGAAAACTGTAATTGAGAAACTTTTTCAAAAAATTGTTTGAAAATGTTTTTGTAGACACAGCCAGGGGAGAAGCAATGAATGTGGTATAGCTAGATATTCAGGAGGATATTTAAAGACCTCATACAGCGAGTGTCAAATAAAATTACACTGAAGGGTACTGGGGGAACATGTGCAAATGGAATGTTAAAAGTTAGGTTTACCTTCAATTAAAGTTAATCGGAATATAGAAGTAAAGACATCCTGCACCAGTGTTGGTGAGACTGTGTCGGGATTATCGTGCACAGTATTGGTGTCCCAGTTTAAGAAAGAATAGACTGACTGCAGAAGAAGTGCAATGGACATTCTCCGGATTAATCCCTCAGATGGCAGGATTGTCTGATGAAGAAATACAGTTTGTGTACTCCAGCGTTTCAAAGAATCAGAGGTGATTGAAGTGAAGCTAAGAAAATTTATACTGAGGCGACTGACTAAAGAAGGGGCATATTGAGAGCAGGCAAGTTTAGGGAGACAGGTGAGAGCAGGCAAGGTTAGGGAGAATTCCAAGATATTCTACAAGTACATCAAGCTGAACAGAGTCACCAGGGAGTATTTAGGACCTATTAGAAATCAAGAAATTCTGTATGTTAATGTGGCAAGCAGTGATAGATTGTTCCATGATTATTTCGCATCAAGTTTCCTTGGGATAAGGAGGATATAAGTACAGAATTTGAGGAGTTGGACTGTGAAGCCCTTGAACAGATTGATTTAAGGTGCAAGGGTTTGATGGTTTTGACTGGTGTGAAATTGGACAAATCCCCAGGTCTGGATGAGTTGTTTCTCAGTCTGCAATTCGAGACACGGAGGAATGGTCCTGACCCAAATGTTTAATTAGAATCTGGCCACAGGGGGACGTGCCAGAGCACTGGAGAACAAGGAATGTAGTTCCACTTTACAGGAAGGGTAATGGAGATAGCACTGGGAACTATCGATCAGTGAGGGTCAGATCAGAGTTAGAAATACTATTGGAGAAAATAAGGAAAGAGAAAATTAATCTCCATTTCGAGAGGCAAAGTTTGATCAGGGATAGTCAGCATTACCCTATCAGAGGGAAGCCTAGTGTAAGGAATTTAGAAATGGTTTTCGAGGGTAGTTGTTTATCAATTCATCAAGTGTGGATTTGTCAAAGACCTTGCTGAAAAATCGTATAACAAAGTAAAATATCACAGTATCCAGGGTAACTTGACGATTTCCTTCAATATTGTCTTAGTGGCAGGACACAGAGGCTGGTGGTAAAAGGCTGTTTGTGTGACTGGAGACCAGTGTCCCCGATGTACCATAGGGATTAGTGCTGTGTCCCTTATTATTTGTGGTATTCATAAATGATGAATATGTGAATGTCGAATGTATGAAGGGGCCCACATTCCCCATCCTGGGTCAGCTCAGTCCCAGATTCAGTGTGAATACAGAACCAATACGCCACCCATGAGGGACAGCACAGAAACAGATTTACTGTGAATATAGCACCCATTTGTGGGCGGCACGGTGGCACAGTGGTTAGCACTGCTGCCTCACAGCGCCTGAGACCCGGGTTCATTTCCTGACTCAGGCGACTGACTGTGTGGAGTTTGCACATTCTCCCCGTGTCTGCGTGGGTTTCCTCCAGGTGCTCCGGTTTCCTCCCACAGTCCAAAAATGTGCGGGTCAGGTGAATTGGCCATGCTAAATTGCCCGTAGTGTTAGGTAGGGGTATGGGTGGGTTGCGCTTCGGCGGGTCGGTGTGGACTTGTTGGGCCGAAGGGCCTGTTTCCACACTGTACTTTTAGATTAGATTAGATTACTTTTAGATTAGATTAGATTACTTAATCTAATCTAATCATACCCCACCCAGGATCAGCTCAGACCCAAATTCACTGTGAATACAGACTTCATGCCCCTCCCAGGATCAGCTCAGACCCAGATTCACTGTGGATTCGGTGAATACCCATACCCCAACCAACGTCAGCTCAGGCACAGAGTCACTGTGAATACAGCCCCTCTATCCCAACCATGGTCAACTCAGAAACATATTTATTGTGAATACGTCACACGTACCCAACCGATGGTTAGCTCCGACCCAGGTTCACTGTGAATACAGCCCCAGTAACCCATCCAGGGTCAGCTCAATCACAGATTCATTGTGAATACAGCCCCCATACCTCATCCAGTATCAGGTCAGACCCAGATTCACTTTGAATACAGCCTCCATACCCTAACCAGGGTCAGCTCATACGCAAAGTCACTGCAAATACATCCCCTCTATCCTACCCACTGTCAACTCAGAAACCGATTTACTGTGAATACATCGCACATGGACAACTGATGGTTAGCTCAGACAGATTCACTGTGAAACCAACCCCCATTCCCCACCCAGCGTCGGCCCGACCCATATTCACAGTAAATACAGCCTCTGTACCCCACCCAAATTCAGCTCAGTCCCAGATTCACTTTGAATACAACACCCATGCCCCACCCAGGGTCAACGGAGACCCAGGCTCACTATGAATACAGCTCCAATATCCCACACAGCGTCAGCTCAGACCCACATTAACTGCGAATACAACCCCCCATACCCCACATAGGCTCAGCTCAGACCCAGATGCACTGTGAATACAACCCCCATAAACTCACCCAGGGTCAGCTCACACTGACATTCACAGTGAATAAAGCCTCTCTACCCCACCCAGGGTTAGATCAGACCCAGATACACTGTGAATATAGCCTCCATACTCCACTCAGCTTCAGCTCAGTCCCAGATTCACTGTGAATATAGCATCCTGATGAAGGGCTTTGGCCCTAAGCGTCGAATTTCCTGTTCCTTGGATGCTGCCTGACCTGCTTTAACCAGCAACACATTTTCAGCTGTGATCTCCAGCATCTGCAGACCTCACTTTTTACCCGACCCAGGGTCAGCTCAGGGCGAGACTCACTGTGAATACAGCTCCGTTATCCTACATAGGGTCAGCTCAGTCCCAGATTCACTGTGAATACAGCCCCCATAGCTCACCCAGGGTCAGGTCTGACCCAGATTCAATGTGAATACAGCCCCCTGACCCCAACCAGGGTCATCCCCAACACAGACTCACTGTGAATAGTTTGACTTCTGCCCCTTTTACACTCACCATCAGGGACAGCTCAGAAACAGATTTACTCTGAATACTTCACACATACCCCACCGAAGGTTAGCTCAGAATCAGATTCACTGTGAATACATCCCCCTTATACCACCCAGGGACAGCTCAGACCCAGATTCACTGTGAATACAGCCCCAATACCCCAACCAAGGTCAGCTCAGATATGGACGCACTGTAAATACAGCCCCTATATCGTACACGGGGTCAGCTCACAGATTTACTGTGATTCCATCCTCCATACCCGTCCGACGGTTAACACAGACCCAGATTCACTGTGAATACAGCCCCCATACCAAACCCAGGGTCACCTCAATCCCAGATTCATTGTGAATACAGCCCCAATTACCCCCCCAGTGTCAGCTGAGTTCCATATTCACTGTGGATACACCCTCCATAGCACACTCAGTCAGATCAGACCCAGATTCATTGTGAATACATTGCCCATAACCGCACCCAGGGTCAGCTCAGACCCAGATTCAATGTTAACACAGTCCCCATATCCCAACCAGGGTTAGCTCAGGTCCAGATTCAGTGAATACATCCACCATACCTCACCCAGGGATAGCTCAGACCCAGATCCACTGTGAACACAACCTCTGTCCGCCACCCAGTGATAGCTCAGACTCAGATTCACTGTGAATACAGCCACCATACCCACCCTGGGTAAGCTCAGACTCAGATTCACTGTGAAAACAGACACCACATCTGACCCAGGGTCAGCTCAGACTCAGTTCATGTAAATGCAGACCCCATACCTCAACTAGGGTCAGCTCAGACACAGACTTACTGTGAATACATCACACATACCCCACCAATAGTTAGCTGAGACTAAGATTCACTTTGAAACCAACTCCCATAACTTCTTAGACACAGATTCACTGAGAATACAATCCCCATTACCCCAATCAGGTCAGACCAAGTTCAGTGTGAACAAATTGCCCATACCACACCCAGGTTTAGCTCAGACCCAGATTGATGTGATTGCAGTGCCTATGCTCTACGCAGGGTCTGCTCAGAGCCCAATTCACTTTCAATACAGCCCTAATAGTCCACTCAGGATGTGCTCAGACCCAGATTCAATGTGAATACATCACCCAACCCAGGGAGAGCTCAGACTCATATTCACCGATACAGGCTATATTTTCCATCCGGGGTCAGCTCAGGAACAGATTTAATGTGAATACATCCCCAAATACCCCACCGACCATTAGCTCAGATGAAGATTCATTGTGAATACAGCCCCCAACCGCACAAAGGGTCAGATCAGACCCAGATTCAGTGTGAATTCAGTCCCCATATCCACCCAGGATCAGCTCAGACCCAGATTCAGTGTGAATACAGCCCACATACCTCACGCAGGGTCTGCTCAGACCCAGATTCACTGTGAATGCCTCCCCCAAACATCACCCAGGGTCTGCTCAGACACAGACTCACTGTGAATACACGCCCATGCCCCACACAGTGTTGGCTCAGTCCCAGATTCACTATGGATACACCTCCCATCTCCCACACAGTGTCAGCTCAGAACCAGATTCACTCTGAATACAGCCCCTCACCTCAACCAGAGTCAGCTCCGACCCAGACTCACTGTGAGTACAGTCCCCATATCTCACCCAGGGTGAGTTCAGACCCAAATACACTACGAACACAATCCTGATACCTCACCAAGTTTCATGCTGCAGATCCAGATGAATTATGAATACAGCCCCCATACCACAGCCAGGTTCAGCTCAGATCCGGGTTCACTATGAATACATCCCCCTTACACCATCCAGGGTCAGCTTAGAACCTGATTCACTGTGAATACAACCTCCGATCCCCACTCAGGATCAGCTCAGACCCAGATTCACTGAAAATATAACCCCCACACCCGAACCAGGCTCTGTTCAGACACAGATTCACAGCAAATACAGCTCCCAGACCCCACGCAGGTTCAGCTCAGAACCAGATTCACTGTTGATGCAGCCCCAAACCCCAGCCAGGGTCTGCTCAGATCCAGGTTCACTGTGAATACAGTCTCCACACCCCACCCCGGTTAAGTCAAACCTGATTTTCTGTGAATACAGCCCCAATACCCAACCCAGGGTCAGATCAGACCCTGACTCAATGTGAGTAAGTCCGCCTCGCACAACCCAGGGTCAGCTTAAACTTGATTCACTGTGAATATAGCCTCCAATCTCCCCCCCCCCCCAGTGTCAGTTCCAACTCAGATTCACTGCAAATATAGCCCACACCGAAGGTTAGCTCAGACACAGATTCATGTGATTACAACCCCCATACTCAACGTAGGGTCAGCTCAGCCCCAGATTTATTATAAATACAGCCCCCATACCCCTCTGGGTTAGCTCAGTCCCAGATTCCATATGAATACAGTCCCCACACCCACCCAAGGACAGCACAGACACAGATTCACTGTGAATACAGCCCCTATTCCACAACCACAATCAGCTCAGACACAGACTCACTGTGAATACATCCCCTATATTGCTCCCAGGGCCAGCTCAGAAATAGATTTATTGTGATTACAACTCCCATACCCCACCGACGGTTAGCTCAGAGCACTATACATCCTCCATACTCGATGTAAGGCCTGCTCAGACCTCGATTCACTGTCAAAGCAGTCCCCATACCTCACCCAACGTTAGCTCAGATCCAGATTCACTATGAATACATAGCACACCCAGGGTCAGCTCAGACCCAGTTCAGTGTGAATACAGTCCCCATACTATGCAGGGTCAGCTCACACCCAGATTCACTGTGAAAACAGACCCCATACCTGACCCAAGGTTAGCTTAGATCAAGGTTCACTGTGAATACAGCTTCCATACTATATCCAGTGTCAACTCAGACCAACACTCACTGTTAATACAGCACCCTTACCACAACAAGGGCCAGCTCAGACCCAGATTCACTGTGAACACAGCCCACATTCCCCACCCAGGGTCAGCTTGAACACCCATAGCCCACCAAGGTCAAATCAGACACAGATTCACTTTAAGTACAACCCCCATAACCCACCCAGGTTAGATATGTGTGAATACAGTCCCCATACTATGCAAAGTCAGCTCAGAACCAGATTCACTGTGAATACAGCCCCATATCCGAACGAGGGTCAGCTCAAAACCCAGTTTCACTGTGAAGACAGAACCCATACTACACCCAGGGTTAGCTCAGATCCAGATTCACTGGTGCCTCCATATCCCACCAGGATCAGCTCAGACACAAATTCACTATGAATACAGCACCATTCCCCTCCCAGGGACAGCTCATAACCAGTTTCACTGTGAATGCATCCCCCGTTCCCTACCCAGATTCACTGTGAATACAGCGTTAGCTCAGACAGGGATTTACTGTGAATATATCTCCCATATCCCAACCAGGGTCACCTTCAAACCTTATTCACCCTGTAAATACAGACCCCACAGTCCACCCAGGGTTAGTCCAGATCCAGATTCACTGTAAATACAGCCCTCATAAATCAAACCAGATCAGTTCAGACCAAGATTCACTGTGGATACAAACCCCCTTACTCTACCATGGGTCAGCTCAGACCCAGATTCACTATTAATGCAGCCCTCATACCCAGCCCCGCGTCAGCTCAGATCCAGATTCACTGTGAATACAGCCCTCATAAATCAAACCGGATCAGTTCAGACCAAGATTCACTGTGGATACAAACCCCCTTACCCCACCAAGGGCCAGCTCAGTCCCAGATTCACTATTAATGCAGCCCTCATACCCAGCCCCGCGTCAGCTCAGATCCAGATTCAGTGTGAATACATCGCCCATAACCACACTCTGGGTCAGCTCAGAGCCAGAATCACTGTTAACACAGATGCCATACCCTAACCAGGGTTAACTCAGACACAGACTCAGAGTGAATACAGCCCCTGTTTCCCACCTGTGACCAGCTCAGACCCAGATTCACTGTGAATACAACCCACATACCCCACCCAAGATGAGTTCAGACCCATATTCATTCTGAATACATACCCCATACCCCACACAGAGTTAACTCAGACACAAATTCACTGTGAATACAGGCCCTATACCCTACCCAGGATTAGTTTAGAACCAGATTCACTGTGAATACAGCCCTCATACTGGACCCGGAGTCAGCTCAGAGCCAGATTCACATTGGAAACAGCCCCATAGTCCACACAGGGTCAGCACAGATCCAGATTCAGTGATTACAGCCCCCATACCCCACCAAGATTCAGCCGAAACCCAGATTCACTGTCAATACAGTTCCCATACCACACCCAGGGTCAGCTCAGGGCCAGATTCACTGTGAATACAACCCCTTACCCCACCGAGGGTCAGCAAAGATCCAGTTTCACAGTGATTACAGTCCCCATACCCACCAAGATTCAGCATGGACCCAGATTCACTGTCAATGCATCCCCCATACCAGACACAGGGTTAGCTCAGACCAAGGTTCACTGTGAATACAGCCCCCGTACTCCACCCAGGGTTAGCCAAGACCAAATTTCACTGTGAATACAACTCCCGTACAAATCCCAGGGAAAGCACAGGCACAGATTCACTGCGAATACAGCCCCCATATCCCACCCATGGTCAGCTCAGACCTAGATTCACTCTGAATACATTCCCCATACCCCACACAGGGTTAGCTCTGACACAAACTCACTGTGAATACAGTCCCCATATCCCACCCAGGATCAGCTCAGAGCCAGTTTCACTGTGAGTACATCACCCAAAACCGCACTCAGGGTCAGCTCAGACCCAAACTTAATGTGAATACAACTCCGCTTCCCCACAACCGATTAGCTCAGACCCAGATTTACTGTCAATACAGCATTATTCCCCACCCAGGAACACCTCCATCCCAGATCCACTGTGAATAATCTCCCTTACCACACCAAGGGACAGCTCGGGCCCAGATTTATTGTGAATACAGCCCCCACACTCCATCCAGGGTCCGCTCAGTCCCAGATTCACTGTGAACACAGCCTCCAAACCACCACCCAGGATCAGCTCAGAGCCAGATTCAGTGTGAGTATATCACCCAAAACCGCAATTAGGGTCAGCTCAGACCCAAACTGTGAACACAGCCTCCACACCACCACCCAGGGTCAGCTCAGAGCCAGATTCAGTGTGAATACATTCCCCATACCCCACATAGGGTTAGCTCTGACACAAATTCACTGTGAATACAGTCCCCATATCCCACCGAGGGTCAGCTCAGACCCAGGTTCACTGTGAATACATCCACCTACCCTACCCAGGATAAGCTCAGACCCAGATTCACTGTGAATACAGCTCTCATACCGCACCCAGAATCAGCTCAGACCCAGATTCACATTGGAAACGGCCCCATAGTCCACACAGGGTCAGCATAGATCCAGATTCACAAATTACAGCCCCCATACCTCACCAAGACTCAGCCGAAACCCAGATTCACTGTCAATACAGTTCCCATACCACACCCAGGGTCAGCTCAGGCCCAGATTCACAGTGAATACTGCCCCCATCTTCCACCCAAGATTATCACTGTCCTATCCCCCCTAGTCCAGCCTCATCTCTACCTACCTCGACACTGTCCTATCCCCCCTAGTCCAGGAACTTCCCACATACGTTCGAGACACCACCCACACCCTCCACCTCCTCCAAGACTTCCGTTTCCCTGGCCCCAATGCCTCATCTTCACCATGGATATCCAATCCCTCTACACCTCCATCCGCCATGACCAGGGCCTCCAAGCCCTCCATTTTTTCCTCTCCAAACGTCCCCAACAGTACCCTTCCACCGACACTCTCATTCGTTTGGCCGAACTGGTCCTCACCCTTAACAATTTCTCCTTTGAATCCTCCCACTTCCTCCAGACCAAAGGGGTAGCCATGGGACATTTCCATGGGGACACTTATGGGCCCCAGCTATGCCTGTCTCTTTGTTGGCTACGTTGAACAGTTGATCTTCCGTAATTACACCGGCACCACTCCCCACCTCTTCCACCGCTACATTGATGACTGCATTGGCGCCACCTCGTGCTTCCGTGAGGAGGTTGAGCAATTCATCAACTTCACCAACACATTCCACCCTGACCTTACATTTATCTGGACCATCTCTGACACCTCCCTCCCCTTCCTGGACCTCTCCATCTCCATTAATGATGACCGAATTGACACTGACATTTTTTACAAACCCACCAACTCCCACAGCGACCTGGATTACACCTCTTCCCACCCTACCTCTTGCAAAAATGCCATCCCGTATTCCCAATTCCTCCGCCTCCGCCGTATCTGCTCCCAGGAGGACCAGTTCCACCATAGAACACACCAGATGGCCTCCTTCTCGAGAGACCACAATTTCCCTTCCCACGTGGTTAAAGATGCCGTCCAACGCATCTTGTCCACATCCCGCACCTCTGCCCTCAGACCCCACCCCTCCAACCGTACCAAGAACAGAATGCCCCTGGTGCTCACCTTCCACCCTACAAACCTTCGCATAAACCAAATCATCCGCCGACATTTCTGCCACCTCCAAAAAGACCCCACCACCAGGGATATATTTCCCTCCCCACCCCTTTCCTCCTTCCACAAAGACCGTTCCCTCCGTGACCCGTCAGGTCCACGCCCCCCCTACAACCCACTCTCCCATCCTGGCACTTTCCCCTGCCACCGCAGGAACTGTAAAACCTGTGCCCACACCTCCTCCCTCATCTCTATCCAAGGCCCTAAAAGAGCCTTCCACATCCATCAAAGTTTTACCTGCACATCCATTTATTGTATCCGTTGCTCCCAATGCAGTCTCCTCTACATTGGGGAGACTGGGTGCCTCCTAGCAGAGCACTTTAGGGAACATCTCCGGGACACCCGCACCAATCAACCACACGCCCCGTGGCCCAACATTTCAACTCCCCCTCCCACTCTGCTGAAGACATGGAGGTCCTGGGCCTCCTTCACCACCATTCCCTCACCACCAGATGCCTGGAGGAAGAACGCCTCATCTTCCGCCTCAGAACACTTCAACCCCAGGGCATCAATGTGGACTTCAACAGTTTCTTCATTTCCCCTTCTCCCACCTCACCCTAGTTCCAAACTTCCAGCTCAGCACTGTCCCCATGACTTGTCCGGACTTGTCCTACCTGCCTAGCTCCTTTTCCACCTATCCACTTCACCCTCTCCTCCATGACATATCACCTTCATTCCCCCCCCCCCCACTCACCCATTGTACGCAATGTTATTTTCTCCCCACCCCCACCCTCCTCTAGCTTATCTCTCCACGCTTCAGGCTCACTGCCTTTATTCCTGATGAAGGGCTTTTGCCCGAAACATCGATTTCGCTGCACTTTGGATGCTGCCTGAACTGCTGTGCTCTTTGAGCACCACTAATCCAGAATTCAGTATCTCAGTCCCAGATTGATGTGAATACAGATCCCATACCCCACCCAGTGTCAGCTCAGAACCAAATTCACTATGAATACAGCCCCGTACCTCAACCAGAGTCAGCTCCAACCCAGACTCATGGTAAGTACAGTCCCCATATCCCAGCCAGTGTGAGTTCAGACTCATTCACACTACGAATACAACCCTCATACCCCACCAAGTTTCATGCTGCAGATCCAGATTAACTGAATACAGCCCCCATGGCCCATCCAGCGTCAGCTCAGACCCAGATTCACTGTGAATACAGCACTATTGCACACCCAGGGACTGCTCAGACTCAGATACACTGTGAGTACATCCCTCGTTCCCCACACAGTTTAGGTCAGACACAGTTTCACTGTGAATACAGACCCATACCTCAACCAGGGACAACTCAAAGCCACATTCACAGTGAATACAGCACCCAATCCTCATGCAGGTTAGCCAGACCCAGAGTCACAGTGAATACAGCTCCCATACACAGCCCAGGGAGAGCGCAGACACAGATTCACTGTGAATACAGCCCCCATTCCCCACCCAGTGTCAGCTCAGACCCAGAATAACTGTGAATACAGCCCACGTACCGTACCCAAGGAAAACTCATACCCTTCCCATCCCCTAAATCCTACCAGATTCACTGTGAATACAACAACCATACCACACCCAGGGTCAGCTCCGACCCAGATTCACTATGAATACATGCACCATGCCCCTACAAGGGTTAGCTCAGACCCAGACTCAATGCCATTGCAGCACCCATCCCCTAACCCAGGGATAGCTCAGCCCCACATTCACCGTAAATACAGCCCCTTTACCCCATCAAGGGACAGCTGAGACCCAGATTCTTTGTAAGTACATCACCCATTCCCCAACCAGGGTCTCTTCAGATGCAAATTCACTTTGAGTACAGCACCGTTCCCTTCCCAGGGAAGGCTCAGTCCCAGATTCACTGTGAATGCATTCCCCGTTCCCTACCCAGGGTCAGCTCAAACCCAGTTTCACGGTGAATACAGAACGCATACTGCACCCAGGGTCAGCTCAGACCCGGATTCACTGTAAATACTGCCCCCATATCCCACCAGGATCAGCTCAGAGCCAAATTCACGATGAATACATCCCCCTTTACCCAACACAGGGATAGCTCAGACACAAATTCACTATGAATGCATCCCCCGTTCCCTACCCAGGGTCAGCTCAGACACAGTTTCACAGAAAATACAGACCCATGCCACAACCAGGGTCAGCTCAAAGCCAGATTCACTGTGAATACAGCCCATATACCTCACCTAGGGTCAGTTCAGACACAGGTTCACTCCAAATATATCTCCCATACACTACACAAGGATATCTCAGACCAATACTCACTGTGAATACAACCCCCATACCCCACCAAGGGTCAGCTCAGACCCAGGTTCTTTGTAAATACATCCCCCATTCCCCAACTAGGGTCTGTTCAGACCCAGATTCACTGCCAATACAGCCCCAATACATCTCCCAGCATGAGCTCAGACAGAGATTTACTGTGAATACACCTCCCATATCCAACCAGGGTCACCTTAGACCCTTATTCACCCTGTAAATACAGACCCCACAGTCCACCCAGGGTTAGTCCAGATCCAGATTCACTGTGAATACAGCCCCCATAAACCACCCAGGGTCAGTTCAGATCAAGATTCACTGTGGATACAAACACCCTTACCCCACCAAGGGCCAGCTCAGACCCAGATTCACTATTAATGCAGCCCTCATACCCAGCCCCGCGTCAGCTCAGATCCAGATTCACTGTGAATACATCGCCCATAACCACACTCCGGGTCAGCTCAGAGCCAGAATCACTGTTAACACAGATGCCATACCCTAACCAGGGTTAACTCAGACACAGACTCAGAGTGAATACAGCCCCTGTTTCCCACCTATGACCAGCTCAGAAACAGATTTACTGTGAATACATCCCTCATACCCCACCAATGGTCAGCTCAGACCCAATTCACTGCGAATACAGCCCTTTACTCGACCAAGGGTCAACTCAGACTCAGAATCACCGTGAATATTGTCCCGGTACTCCACCCAGGGTTAGCCAAGACCAAATTTCACTGTGAATACAATTCCCGTACAAATCCCAGGGAAAGCACAGACACGGATTCACTGCGAATACAGCCCCCATATCCCACCCATGGTCAGCTCAGACCCAGATTCACTCCGAATACAATCCCCATACCCCACACAGGGTTAACTCTGACACAAATTCACTGTGAATACAATCCCCATATCCCACCGAGGGTCAGCTCAGACCCAGATTCACAGTGAATACAGCTCTCATACTGCACCCAGAATCAGCTCAGAGCCAGATTCACATTGGAAACAGCCCCATAGTCCACACAGGGTCAGCACAGATCCAGATTCACAATGATTACAGCCCCCATACCCCACCAAGATTCAGCCTGGACTCAGATTCACTGACAATACAGCTCCCATACCACACCCAGGGTTAGCTCAGGCTCAGATTCACAGTGAATACTGTCCCATTCCCCACCCAGGGTTATCTCAGTCCCAGATTCACTGTGAATACAACAACCATACCACACCCAGGGACAGCTCAGACTCAGATTCACTGTGAATACATCCCCAGTTCCTCACCCAGGATTAGCTCAGACAAAGTTTCACTGAAAATACAGACCCTTACCCTAACCAGGGTAAGCTCAAAGCCAGAATCACTGTGAATATAAACTCCATTCTCCATCCAGGGTCAGCTCAGACCCAGACTCACTGTCAGTGCAGCACCCATTCCCCAACCCAGGGATAGCTCAGACCCAGATTCACTCTAAATACAGCCCCTTTACCCCATCCAGGATCAGCTCAGAACCAAATATACTGTTTAAAATCTGATTGAAGATTTGTAGCTCGGGTATCCGTTGTTGTGGTTCTGCTCACCGAGCTGGAAGTTTTTGCTGCAAACGTTTCGTTCCCTGGCTAGGGAACATCATCAGTGCTGTTGGAGCCTCGTGTGAAGCGCTGCTTTGATGTTTCTTCCGGTATTTATATTGGTTTGTTCTTGCCGCTTCCGGGTGTCAGTTTCAGCTGCAGTGATTTGTATGTGGGGTCCAGGTCGATGTGTCTGTTGATGGATGTTCTTGCCGTTTCCGGGTGTCAGTTTCAGCTGTAGTGGTTTGTATATGGTGTCCAGGTCAATGTGTCTGTTGATGGAGTTTGGGGATGAATGCCATGCTTCTAGGAATTCTCTGGCTGTTCTCTGTCTGGCTTGTCCTATGATAGTGGTGTTTTCCCAGTCAATAAGGAAGACAGCTAACAATCCGCATCCATGAACATCAGCTAGCCACAAAACAACATGACCAGCTATCTCTAGTAGCCATACACTCAGACAACCAGAAACATGAATTTGACTGGGAAAACACCACTATCATAGGACAAGCCAGACAGAGAACAGCCAGAGAATTCCTAGAAGCATGGCATTCATCCCCAAACTCCAACAACAGACACATTGACCTGGACACCATATACAAACCACTACAGCTGAAACTGACACCCGGAAACGGCAAGAACATCCATCAACAGACACATCGACCTGGACCCCACATACAAATCACTGCAGCTGAAATTAACACCCGGAAGCAGCAAGAACAAACCAATATAAATACCGGAAGAAACATCAAAGCAGCGCTTCACACGAGGCTCCAACAGCACTGATGATGTTCCCTAGCCAGGGAACGAAACGTTTGCAGCAAAAACTTCCAGCTCGGCGAGCAGAACCACAACAAATATACTGTGAATACATCCCTCTTTAGCCCACAGAGAGATCGCCTCAGACACAAATTCACTGTGAATACATCCCCCAATCTCCACCAAGGGTCAGCTCAGACCCAGATTCTGTGGGAATACAGCCCCCATACTCCAACCAGGGTTAGTCCAGACACAGATTCACTGTGTATGCAGCTCCCATACACCGCCAAGTGATAGCACAGACACAGACTCACTGCGAATACAGCCCACATATCCCATCTTGGGTCAGCTCAAACCCCCATTCCCTCTAAATACAGCCCCCATATCCAACCCAGAGTCAGCTTAGACCCAGATTCACTGTGAATACATTCCCCACATTGCACCCAGTGTGAGCTCAGACCCAGATGCACTGTCAGTACATCCCCCATAGCACACCCAGAGTCAGCTCAGACCCAGACTCACCGTGAGTGCAATCCCCATATCCCACCCAGGGTGAGCTCAGGCCCAGATACACTAAGAATACAACCCTCATGCCCCACCCAGTGTCATGTTGCAGATCCAGAATAACTGTGGTCATAACACACACAGCTGACCCAGGGTCGGCTCAGACCCAGATTCACTCTGAATACAGCCCCTACACCCCACCCAGGATTAGCTCTGACCCAGATTCACTGTGAATACAGCCCCAAGACCCCACCCAGCTTCAGCACAAAACCAGTTTCACTGTGAATACAGCACCATTGCACACCCAGGGACCGCACAGACACAGATTCACTCTGAATACATCCTCCAGGCCCCACACTGGGTTAGCTCAGACACAGTTTCACTGAAAATACAGGCACATACCCCAACCAGGGTGAACTCAAAGCCAGATTCACTATGAATACAGACTCCATTCCCCACCCATGGTCAGCTCAGACCCAGATTCAGTGTGAATACAGCCCCCATACTCCACCCAGTATTAGTCCAGACCTAGATTTACTGTGAATACTTGCACCACACTCCAACCAGGGTCAGCTCAGACCCAGATTCACTGTCAATGCAGCACCCACACCCAACTCAGGGATAACTCACACCCAGATTCACTGTGAATACAGCCCCCACACTCCAAGGGTCAGCTAAGACCCAGATTCTTTGTAAATACATCACCCATTCGCCAACCAGGGTCTGTTCAGACCCAGATTCACTGTGAATACAGCCCCAACACACCTCCCAGCGTCAGCTCAGATAGGGATTCACTATAAATACAACACCCACTGTAAATACAGCAACCAGGTTCACCTTCGACCCTGAATCACTGTGAATACAGACCCCACACCCGACCCAGGTTTAGTTCAGACTCAGATTCACTGTAAATACAGTTCCCATAAACCACCCAGGGTCAGCTCAGATCCAGATTCAATGTGAATACAGCTGCCGTACACCACCCCAGGTAAGCTCAGACCAAAATTCACTGTGAAGACAGCTCCCACAGTCCAGGGAAAGCACAGACACAGATTCACTGTGAATACATCCTCCAGGCCCCACACAGGGTTAGTTCAGACACAGTTTCACTGAAAATACAGGCACATACCCCAACCAGGGTGAGCTCAATGCCAGATTCACTATGAAGACAGCCTCCATACACCACCCAGGATCAGCTCAGACCCAGATTTATTATGAATACCTGAATGCCCCGGCCGACCCATTGTCTCAGCCTGCTCCTGCCCCACTGAACTCATCTCCGCGTACCTCAACACGGTTCTGTCCCCTTTAGTCCAAGAACTCCCCACCTACATTCGGGACACCACCCACGCCCTCCACCTCCTCCAGGATTTTCGCTTCCCCGGTCCCCAACGTCTTATCTTCACCATGGACATCCAGTCCCTGTACACCTCCATCCTCCATCACGAAGGACTCAAAGCCCTCCGCTTCTTCCTTTCCTGCCGCACCAACCAGTACCCTTCCACTGACACCCTCCTTCGACTGACTGAACTGGTCCTCACCCTGAATAACTTCTCTTTTCAATCCTCCCACTTCCTCCAAACTAAAGGAGTTGCCATGGGCACCCGCATGGGCCCCAGCTATCCCTGTCTCTTCGTAGGATATGTGGAACAGTCCATCTTCCGCAACTACACTGGCACCACCCCCCACCTTTTCCTCCGCTACATCGATGACTGTATCGGCGCTGCCTCATGCTCCCACGAGGAGGTTGAACAGTTCATCAACTTTACCAACACCTTCCATCCTGACCTCAAATTCACCTGGACTGTCTCAGACCCCTCCCTCCCCTTCCTAGACCTTTCCATTTCTATCTCAGGCGACCGACTCAACACAGACATCTACTATAAACCGACTGACTCCCACAGCTACCTGGACTACACCTCCTCCCACCCTGCCCCCTGTAAAAACGCCATTCCATATTCCCAATTCCTTCGTCTCCGCCGCATCTGCTCCCAGGAGGACCAGTTCCAACACCACACAGCCCAGTTGGCCTCCTTCTTCAAGGACCGCAGATTCCCCCCAAACGTGATCGACGATGCCCTCCACCACATCTCCTCCACTTCCCGCTCCTCCGCCCTTGAGCCCCGCCCCTCCAACCGCCACCAAGACAGAACCCCACTGGTTCTCACCTACCACCCCACCAACCTCCGTATACAACGTATCATCCGCCGTCATTTCCGCCACCTCCAAACGGACCCCACCACCAGGGATATATTTCCCTCCCCGCCCCTATCAGCGTTCCGCAAAGACCACTCCCTTCGTGACTCCCTCGTCAGGTCCACACCCCCCACCAACCCAACCTCCACTCCCGGCACCTTCCCCTGCAACCGCAGGAAATGTAAGACTTGCGCCCACACCTCCTCCCTCACTTCCCTCCAGGGCCCAAGGGATCCTTCCATATCCGCCACAATTTCACCTGTACCTCCACACACATCATCTATTGCATCCGCTGCACCCGATGCGGCCTCCTTTACATTGGGGAGACGGGCCGCTTACTTGCGGAACACTTCAGAGAACACCTCAGGGACGCCCGGACCAACCAACCCAACCACCCCGTGGCTCACCACTTTAACTCTCCCTCCCACTCCACCGAGGACATGCAGGTCCTTGGACTCCTCCACCGGCAGAACATAACAACACGACGGCTGGAGGAGGAGCGCCTCATCTTCCGCCTGGGAACCCTCCAACCACAAGGGATGAACTCAGATTTCTCCAGTTTCCTCATTTCCCCTCCCCCCACCTTGTCTCAGTCGGTTCCCTCAACTCAGCACCACCCTCCTAACCTGCAATCTTCTTCCTGACCTCTCCGCCCCCACCCCACTCCGGCCTATCACCCTCACCTTGACCTCCTTCCACCTATCACATCTCCATCGCCCCTCCCCCAAGTCCCTCCTCCCTACCTTTTATCTTAGCCTGCTTGGCACACTCGCCTCATTCCTGATGAAGGGCTTATGCCCGAAACATCGAATTGCCTATTCCTTGGATGCTGCCGAACCTGCTGTGCTTTAACCAGCAACACATTTTCAATTATTGTGAATACAGCCCACATACCTAACCCAGCATCAGCTCAGACACAAGTTCACTGTGAATACATCCCCCATACCCTACCCAAGGATATCTCAGAGCCAAATTCAGTGAGAATACAGACCCCATACCAAATCCAGTGTCAGCTCATACCCAGATACACTGTGAATACGGCCCCCATACTGCATCCTGGGTCAGCTCAGGACCAGATTCACTCTGAATACAGCCCACAGACCTCACCCAGCATCAGCTCAGCCACAGGTTCACTGTGAATACATCCCCCATACCCTACCCAAGGATATCTCAGAGCCAGATTCATTGAGAATACAGACCCCATACCATACCCAGAGTCAGCTCAGACCCAGATTCACTGTGAAGGCAGCCCCCATAGAACACCCAGGGTCAGCTCCGAGCCAGATTCACATTGTGCACAGCCACATAGTGCACCTAGGGCCAGCTCAGACACAGATTCGCTGTGAATTCACCCCTCCCTTTCCCCACTCAGCGTTACCTCAGACCCAGATTCACTGTAAATCCATCCCCTATGTCCCAACCAGTGTCAGCTCAGGACCAGATTCACTCTGAATACAGCCCCATACCTCAACCAGAGTCAGCCCCAACCCAGACTCACTGTGAGTACAGTCCCCATATCCCACCCAGCATGTCATTCACAGACACACTTCGAATACAACCCTCATACTCCACCACGTTGCATGCTGCACATTCAGATTAACTAAATACAGCCACCATGGCCCACCCAGCATCAGAGCAGTACCAAATGCACTGTGAATACAGCACTATTGCCCACCCAGTGACAGCTCAGACCCACATTCCCTGTGAATGCAACCCCGTTCCCCACACAGGGGAAGGTCAGACACAGTTTCACTGAAAATACAGACCCATACCCCAACAGGGAACAGCTCAAAGCCACATTCACTGTGAATACAGCCCCCATTCCCCACCCAGGTTTAGTCCAGACCCAGATTCACTGTGAATACAGCTCTCACACGCTGCCCAGGGAGAGCACAGACACAGATTCACTGCAAATACAACAACCATACAGCACCTGGAGACCCCGTGCTGGGCTCTTACCCGCCCTCGATCTCTTCATAGCCAACTGCCGCCACGACATTAACCGCCTCAACCTGTCCACCCCTCTCACCCACTCCAACCTCTCACCCTCAGAACGTGCAGCCCTCCACTCCTTCCACTCCCGGCACCTTCCCCTGCAACCACAAGAAATGCAAAACTTGCGCCCACACCTCCCCCCTCACTTCCCTCCAAGGCTCCAAGGGATCCTTCCATATCCGTCACAAATTCACCTGCACCTCCACACACATCATTTACTGTATCTGCTGCACTTGATGTGGCCTCCTCTACATTGGGGCGACAGTCCGCCTATTTGCGGAACGTTTCAGAGAACACCCACACCACCAACCCAACTGCCCTGTGGCGGAACACTTTAACTCCCCCTCCCACTCCGCCAAGGACATACAGGTCATTGGCCTCCTCTATCGCCAGACCATGTCAACACGACGCTTGGAGGAAGAGCACCTCATCTTCTGCCTAGAAACCCTCCAACCACAAGGGATGAATGCAGATTTCTCCAGCTTCCTCATTTCCCCTCCCCCAACCTTACCTCAGTCCCAACCCTCGGACTCAGCACCACCTACTTGACCTGCAATCTTCTTCCTGACCTCTCCGCCCCCACCCCCTCTCCGGCCTATCACCCTCACCTTAACCTCCTTCCACCATCACATTCCCAACGCCCCTCCCCCAAGTCCCTCCTCCCTACCTTTTATCTGAGCCTGCTTGGCACAATCCTCATTCCTGAAGAAGGGCTTATGCCCCAAATGTCGATTCTTCTGCTCCTTGGATGTTGCTTGACCTGCTGTGCCTTTCCAGCAACACATTTTTCAGCTCTGATCTCCAGCATCTGCAGTCCTCACTTTCTCCCACAGAAATAGCTCACACACAAATTCACTGTGAATGCAGCACCATTCCCCTCCCAGGGTCAGCTCAGACCCAGATTCACTGTGGATACATCCCTCGTTCCCCACCCAGGGTTAGCTCAGACACAAGGTACACTGAAAATACAGACTCATACCCCAACCAGGGTCAGCTCAAAGCCAGATTCACTGTGAATGCAACTCCCATAGACAACCCAGGGATAGCACAGACACAGATTCACAGTGAATACAGCTCCCATACACAGCCCAGGGATAGCACAGACACAGATTCACTGTGAATACATCCCTCGTTCACCACCCAGGGTTAACTCAGACACAAGGTACACTGAAAATACAGACTCATACCCCAACCAGGGTCAGCTCAAAGCCAGATTCACTGTGAATGCAACTCCCATAGACAACCCAGGGATAGCACAGACACAGATTCACAGTGAATACAGCTCCCATACACAGCCCAGGGATAGCACAGACACAGATTCACTGTGAATACAGCCCTCATATCCCATCTAGGATCAACTCAGGCCCAGATTCATTATGAATACATCCCTCGTTCCCCACCCAGGGTTAGCTCAGACACAAGGTTCACTGAAAATACAGATCCTCCCCCAACCAGGGTCAGCTCAAAGCCAGATTCATTGTGAATACAACCCCCATTCTCCACCCTGGGTCAGCTCAGACTCAGATTCAGTAGGAAAACAGCCCCCATACTCAGCTCAGAACCAAATTCACTATGAACATCCTTCTTTACCCCACACAGGGATAGCTCAGACACAAATGCATAGTGAGTACAGCACCATCCCCTTCCAGGGACAGCTCAGACCCAAATTTACTGTGAATACATCCACCATTTCCCACCCAGGGTTAGCTCAGACACAGGTTCACTGAAAATATAGACCCATACCCCACCCAAGGTCAGCTCAGACTCAGATTCACTGTGAATACAGCGCACATACCTCACCCAGGGTCAGCTCAGACACAGGTTCACTGTGAATCCATCCAACATACCCTCCCCAAGGATACCTCAGAACCAGAGTTACTGTGAATACAACCCCCATATCCCATCCAGGGTCAGCTCAGACCCAGATTCACTGTCAAAGCAGCACCCATACACAACCCAGGGACAGCTCAGACCCAGATTCACTGTAAATACAGCCCTCATCCTCCACCAAGGTTCCGCTCAGACTCAGGTTCACTGTGAATACATCTCCAATACACAATACACCTTGAGCTCAGACAGGGATTCACAGAGAATACAGAACGCATACCACACCCAGGATTAGCTCAGGCCCAGATTCACTTTGAATACTGCCGTCATATCCCACCAGGATCAGCTCAGATCCAAATTCACTGTGAACACATCTGTCATACCCAACACAGGATTAGCTCAGACACAAAATCACTGCGAATACAGTACCCATACCCACCCAGTGTTAGCTCAGACACAGATTCACTGTGGAGTGATATGGAGTTCAATGTAGCTACGTGTGAAGTCATTCACTTTGGTAGGAGTAACAAGAAGATGGATTACTGGGCTAATGGTAGGCTACTTGGTAGTGTGGATGAGCAGAGGGATCTTGGTGTCCATGTACACAGATCTCTGAAAGTTGCCACCCAGGTAAATAGTGCAGTGAAGAAGGCATATGGTGTACTGGGCTTTATTGGTAGAGGAATTGAGTTCCGGAGTCCTGAGGTCATGTTGCAGTTGTATAAGACTCTGGTGCGGCCTCATCTGGAGTATTGTGTGCAGTTTTGGTCACCATACTATAGGAAGGATGTGGAGGCATTGGAACGAGTGCAGAGGAGGTTTACCAGGATGTTGCCTGGCATCGTAGGAAGATCGTATGAGGAAAGGCTGAGGCACTTGGGGCTGTTCTCATTGGAGAAAAGAAGGTTTAGGGGAGATTTGGTAGAGGTGTACAAGATGATTAGGGGTTTAGATAGGGTTGACAGTGAGAACCTTTTTCCGCTGATGGAGTCAGCTGTTACTAGGGGACACAGCTTTAAATTAAGGGGTGGTAGGTATAGGACAGATGTTAGGGGTAGATTCTTTACTCAGCGGGTTGTGAGTTCATGGAATGCCCTGCCAGTAGCAGTGGTGGACTCTCCCTCTTTATGGTCATTTAAGTGGGTATTGGATAAGCATATGGAGGTTATTGGGCTAGTGTAGGTTAGGTAGGCTTCGGTTGGCGCAACATCAAGGGCCGAAGGGCCAGTACTGCGTTGTATTTTTCTATGTTCTATATTCTATGTACAGTCCCCAAACCCACCCAGGGTTAGTGATGACCAAGATTCATTGCAAATACAGATCCCATACACAGCCCAGCGATAGTACAAACACAGACTCACTGAGAATGCTCACACCATATCCACCCACGGTCAGCTCAGACCCAGACTCAATGTTAATGCACCGCCCATACCGCACCCAGGGTCAGCTCAGACCAAGATTCACAGTGAATATTGTGAATTCTGCCTCTTTTACACCCACCACCAGGGTCAGCTCAGATACAGATTTACTCTGAATACTTCACACATACCCCACCGATGGATAGCTCAGACCCAGATTCGCTGTGAATACATTCCCCTTACACTACTCAGGAACAGCTCCGACCCAGATTCACTGTGAATACAGCCCCAATACCCCAACCAGGGTCAGCTCAGACACAGACTCACTGTGAATACAGGCCCTATATCGTACACAGGGTCAACTCACAAACAGGTTGACTGTGATTACATTTATGGGCAGCACGGTGAAACAGTGGTTAGCATTGCTGCCTCACAGCGCCAGAGACCCGGGTTCAATTCCCACCTCAGATGACTGGCTGTATGGAGTTTGCACATTCTGCGTGGGTGTGCTCCGGTTTCCTCCCACAGTCCAAAAATGTGCAGGTTAGGCGAATTGGCCATGCTAAATTGCCTGTAGTGTGAAGTGAAGGGGTAAATGTAGGAGAATGAGTCTGGTTGGGTTACGCTTCGGTGGTCAGTGTGGACTTGTTGGTCTGAAAGGCCTGTATCCACACTGTAGGAAGTCTAAGATGTAATACCACATGTTATGCTGTGAATACAGACCATGTTTCCAGGTTCATTGTGAAAACTTCGCCCAGGGTCAGCCCAGACCAAGTTTCACAGTGAATACTACATTCCTACCCCACCCAGGGCCAGCTCAGTCCCAGATTCACTGTGAACACACACCCATACCACAGCCAGGATCACCTCAGAACCAGACTCACTGTGAATACAGCTCTGATACCCCCACCCAGGGTCAACAAAGAAACAGATTTACTGTGAATACAGATCCTATGCACCACCCAGGGTCAGCTCTGAACCAGATGCATTGTGAATACACCCCACAAAACCTCATCCAGGGACAGGCTCAGACCCAGATTGACTGCAAATACATCACCCATTCCCGACCCAGGGACAGCTCAGACTCCATACAGCTTCCATACATCACCCAGGGTCAGCTCAGATCTAAATTTCCTGTTGATACATCGCCCATACCACACGCAGGGTCTCCTCCAGTGAATGCAGTGCCCATACCCCATTCAGGATCAGCTCAGCAACAGATTCACTGTGAAAACATCCCCCTACCCTAAGTAGGGTCAGCTCAGGGCCAGATTCATTACGACTACATCCCACTTACGTCACAGAGGGTGAGTTACAACGCAAATTCATAGTGAATACAGCAACCAAATGCCATCCAGGGTCAGCTCAGACCAAGACTCACTGCGATTCCAGCTCTGATATTCCACCCAGGGTTAGGTCAGAACAAGTCTCACTGTGATTTAAGCTCCGATACCAACTGGCCAGGGTCAGATCAGATGCAAAATCCCTGTGATTACAGCTCCAATATACCACCCAGGGTCAGCACAGACCAAGTCTCACTGTGATTACAGCTCCGATATCCCAGCCAGTGGCAGGTCTGACCAAGATACACAATGATTATAGCTCCGATACCCACAGCCAGGGTCCATCCAGATCGAGACTCACTTTGATAACAGCTCCGATATCCCACCCAGGGTCAGCTCTGACCAAGACTCACTGTAATTACAGCACCAATATCCCACCCAGGGTCAGCTCAGAACAAGACTCACTGTGATTACAGCCCAGATATCCCACCCACAGTCAGCTCTAACCAAGACTCACTGTGATAAAGGGGCAGTACAGAGAGATCTGGGTGTTCTTGTACACCAGTCAATGAAGGTAAGCATGCAGGTACAGCAGGTAGTGAAGAAGGCTAATAACATGCTGGCCTTCTTAACAAGAGGAATTGAATATTGATGCAAAGAGGTGCTTCTGCAGCTGTACAGGGGCCCTGGTGAGACCACACCTGGAGTACTGTGTGCAGATCTGGTCTCCAAATTTGAGGAAAGACATTCTGGCTATTGAGGGAGTGCAGCGTAGGTTCACGAGGTCAATTCCTTAATAGCGGGATTACCTTACACTGAAAGACTGAAGCGACTGGGCTTGTACACCCTTGAGTATGGAAGACTGAGGGGATCTGATTGAGACATATAAGATTATGAAAGGATTGGACACTCTGGCAGCAGGAAACATGTTTCCCCTGATGGGTGAGTGCCGAACCAGAGGACACAGCTTAAAAATATGGGGTAGACCATTTAGGACAAGATGAAGAGAAACCTCTTCACCCAGAGAGTGGTGGTTGTATGGAATGCTCTGCCCCAGAGGGCAGTGGAGGCCCAGTCTCTGGATTCATTTAAGAAAGAGTTGGATAGAGCTCTCAAAGATAGTGGAACCAAGGGTGAAGGAGATAAGGCAGGAAGAGGATACTAATTAGGAATGATCAGCCATGATCATATTGAATGGTGGTGCAGGCTCGAAGGGCTGAATGGCCTACTCCTGCACCTATTGTCTATTGTCCATTGTCTATTGTCTATTGATTACAGATCCGAAATGCCACAGACAGGGGTCAGCTCAGACCACGAATGCCTATGATTACAGCTCCGATATCCCACCCAGGGTCAGCTCAGACCAAGACTCACTGAGATTACAGCTCATATATCAAACCAAGGGTCAGCTTAGACCAAGACTCACTGTGATTACAGCCCAGATATCCCACCCAGGGTCAGTTCAGAAGAAGGCTCACTGTGATTACAGCTCCGATGTCCCACCCAGGGTCAGCACAGACCAAGACTCACAGTGATTACAGCTTCGATATCCCACAGCCAGGGGTCAGCACAGAACAAGACTCACAGTGATAACCGCTCCAATATCCCACCTGGGTCAGCTCAGCACAAGTCTCACTGAGATTACAGCTCATATATCCCACCAAGGGCCAGCTTAGACCAAGACTCACTGTGATTACAGCTCCGATATCCCATCCAGGGTCAGCTCAGACCAAGACTCATTGAGATTACAGTTCATATATCCCACCCAGGGTCAGCTCAAACCAAGACATACTGTGATTACAGCTCTGATATTCCACCAAGGGTCAGCTCAGACCAAGACTCACTGAGATTACAGCTCATATATCCCACCAAGGGTCAGCTCAGACCAAGACTCACTGTGATTACTGCTCCGATATCCCATCCGGGGTCAGCTCAGACTAAGACTCATTGTGATTATAGCTCCAATACCTAAAGTACACAAACCAGACATCCCACTCAGACCCATAGTATCACTACCAGGAACACCATCTCACAAACTAGCTAAAGAGCTACAGCAGAAACTGAAACACCTGATCAGCGGATCCAGACACTCTATACAGTCAACACAAGAATTCTTGGACATCACCAGAAACATACACATAGACAAGGACGAAACCATGGTCTCATTCGATGTAACAGCACTGTTCCCCTCTATTGACAAAACCCTAGCCAGAGAAACAATATCCAATCTGCTGGACATACGTAACAGACAACAGGACGCTGAACCTATTAACAAAGACGGCATACCTAAACTACTGGACCTGTGCCTCACAACACACTTCACATTCAACAACCGGATATATGAACAAATCAAGGGAACACCCATGGGCTCACCGATCTCCGGACTCATAGCAGAAGCAGTAATGCAAAGGTTAGAAAAAACAGTTTTAACGCAATTACAACCCAAACTCTGGGTCAGAGACGTGGACGACACCTTTGTAATCATTAAAAACACAGAAATAGAGAACACACACCGGATCATCAATGCCACACTCACAGGAATCCGATTCACGAGAGAGGAAGAAAAGGACAACCAGCTCCCATTCCTAGATGTGATGGTACAGAGAACACCGAACGGAGAATTCACCACGAAGGTATACAGAAAAGCCACACATACAGTCCAAGTCCTGACCACCCCAACACATACAAACGAAGTTGCATCAGGACATTATTCAAAAGGGCCACAACACACTGCAGTACACCAGAACTACAAAAAGAGGAAGAAGAACACCTATACAAGGTGTTCAACAAAAACAGATACCCGGGCAATTTTATCAACAGATGCCTAAGGGAAAGACAACGGAATGAGGACATGCCACAACCCAAAGGATTGGCCACACTACCATACATCAGGAGCATTTCTGAACTGACAGCCAGACTGCTGCGACCACTAGGACTCATAACAGCACACAAACCAACAGCCACGCTCAGACAACAACTCACCAGGACAAAGGACCCGATACCCAGCATGAGCAAAACCAACGTAGTGTACAAAATACCATGCAAGGACTGCACAAAACACTTCATAGGACAAACAGGAAGACAGCTAACAACCCGCATCCATGAACACCAACTAGCCACGAAACGACACGACCAGCTATCCTTAGTAGCCATAACTCAGATGACAAACAACATGAATTTGATTGGGACAACACCACTATTATAGGGCAGGCCAAACAGAGAACAGCCAGGGAATTCCAAGAGGCATGGCACTCATCCACAAATTCTATCAACAGACACATCGACCTAGACCCTACATACCAGCCACTGCAGCGGACAGCTACTGACAACCGGAAGCAGCAGATTCAAACCAGTATAAATGCCGGAGGAATCAGCAGAGAAGCGCTTCACAGGAGGCTCCCAAGCACTGGTGATGTCACCTAGAAAGGGGATGAAATGTTTGCAACAAAAACTCCCAGCTCGGCGAACAGAACCACAACAAAGAGCACCCGAGCTACAAATCTTCTCACAAACTTTGAGCTCCAATATCCCACATCCAGGGTCAACTCAGACCAAGACTGACTGTGATTACAGTTCCGATTACCCACCCAGGGTCAGCTCAGACCAAGACTGACTGTGATTACAGTTCTGATTACCCACCCAGGGTCAGCTCAGACCAAGACACAGTGTGAATGACACCCCGATATCCCACCTAGGTTCAGGTCCGCCCAACTCTCACTGTGATTACAGCTGCGATATCCCACAGCCAGCGTCAGCTCAGACCAAGACTCACTGTGACTACGGCTCCGATATCCCACCCAGGGTCAGCTTAGGCCAAGACTCATTGTGACTACGGCTCTGATATCCCACCCAGGGTCAACACAGACCATGTCTCACTATGATTACAACTCCGATATCCCACTCATGGTCAGCTCAGATCAAGACTCAGTGTGATTACAGCTCCGATATCCCACCCAGGGTCAGCTCAGACCAAGTGTGACTATGATTACAGGTCTAATATCCCACCCAGGGTCAGCTCAGACCAAGACTCACTCTGATTACAGCTCCAATATCCCTCCCATGATCCCCTCTGACCAAGACTCACTATGATTATAGCTCCGGTATCCCACAGCCAGGGGTCAGCTCAGACCAAGACTCCCTATGATTACAACTCCGAATTTCACCCAGGGTCTGGTCAGAACACGACACACTGTAATTACAGCTCTGATAACCCATTGAATGTCAGCAAAGACGAAGCCTCACTGTGATTACAGCTCTGGTATCCCACCCAGGGTCAGCTCAGTCCAAGTATCACTGTGATTACAGCTCTGATATCTCACCCAGGGTGAGCTCAGACCATGGCTCACTGCGATTACAGCTCTGATACCCCACAGCCAGGGTCAGCTCAGACTAAGGATCACTGTGATTACAGTTCCGATACCCCACCCAGTGTCAGGTCTGACCAAGGTACATTATGATTGTAGCTCTGATATCCCACAGCCAGGGTCAGTCCAGATCAAAGCTCACTGTGATTTCAGCTCCTAAATCCCACAGCCAGGGTCAGTTCTGACGCAGACTCACTGCGAATACAGCTCCGATTTATCATCAGGGTCTGCTCAGAACAAGACTCACTGAGATTACAGCTCCGATATCCCACTCAGGGTCAGCTCAGACTTAGACTCACTGTGATTACAGATCCAATATCCCATCGATCATCAGCCCTGACCAAGACTCACTGTGAATACAGCTCCAATATCACACCCATGGTCAGCACAGACCAAGTCTCATTGTGATTACAGTTCTGATATCCCATCCACGGTCAGCACAGACCAAGTCTCACTGTGATTACAGCTCCGATATCGGTGAGGCTTTGAAGTATGTAAGGATTAGGTGTTGGAAATTCTGGAAAGGGTGAAAATAGATAAGTCCCCTGGGCCTGATGGCATTTATCCTAGGATTCTCTGGGAAGCAAGGGAGGAGATTGCAGAGCCATTGGCCTTGATTTTTATGTCCTTTTTGTCTACAGGAATAGTGCCAGAAGACTGGAGGATATCAAATGTGGTTCCCTTGTTCAAGAAGGGGAGTAGGGATAACCCAGTAACTATAGGCTGGTGAGTCTCGCTTCTGTTGTGGGCAAAGTCTTAGAGAGAATTGTAAAGTATAGGATTTATGAACATCTGGATAGGAATAATGTGATCAAGGATAGTCAGCATGGTTTCGTGAAGGGCAGGTCGTGCCTCACAAACCTTATTGAATTCTTTGAGAAGGTGACTAAGGAGGTGGATGAGGGTAAAGCGGTAGATGTGGTGTATATGGATTTTAGTAAGGTGTTTGATAAGGTTCCCCATGGTAGGCTACTGCAAAAAATGCGGAGGTATGGCATTGAGGGTGAGTTGGAGGTTTGGATTAGGAATTGGCTGGCTGGAAGAAGACAGCGGGTAGTAGTTGATGGTAAAGGTTCATCTTGGAGTGCAGTTACTAGCGGTGTTCCACAAGGATCTGTTTTGGGACCATTGCTGTTTGTCATTTTTATAAATGACCTGGAGGAGGGGCTAGAAGGTTGGGTGAGCAAGTTTGCAGATGATACGAAAGTCGGTGGAGTTGTTGATAGTGAGGAAGGATGTGGCAGGTTACAGCAGGATATAGATAAGCTGCAGAGCTGGGCAGAAAGGTGACAAATGGAGTTCAACGTAGCTAAGTGTGAAGTGATTCACTTTGGGAAGAGTAACAAGAAGATGGGGTACTGGGCTAATGGTCGGATACTTGGTAGTGTGGATGAGCAGAGGTATCTTGGTGTCCATGTACATAGATCTCTGAAAGTAGCCACCCAGGTAATTTGTGCTGTGAAGAAGGCATATGGCGTACTGGCTTTTATTGGTAGAGGAATTGAGTTCCGGAGTCCTGAGATCATGTTGCAGTTGTATAAGACTCTGGTGCGGCCGCATCTGGAGTATTGTGTGCAGTTTTGGTCACCATACTACAGGAAGGATGTGGAGGCATTGGAACGGGTGCAGAGGTGGTTTACCAAGATGTTGCCTGGTATGGTAGGAAGATGGTATGAGGAAAGATTGAGCCACTTGGGGCTGTTTTCATTGGAGAAAAGAAGGTTTAGGGGTGACTTGATAGCAGTGTACAAGGAGATTAGGGGTTTAGATAGGGTTGACCATGAGAACCTTTTTCCACGTATGGAGTCAGCTATTACGAGGGGCCAGTTTTAACTTAAGGGTTAGTAGGTATAGGACAGATGTTAGGGGTAGATTCTTTACTCAGTGAGTCGTGAGTTCATGGAATGCCCTGCCAGTAGCAGAGGTAGACTCTCCCTCTTTATGGGCATTTAAATGGGCATTGGATACACATATGGCAGAGAGTGGGCTAGTGTAGGTTAGATGGGCTTGGATCGGCGCAACATCGAGGGCCAAAGGGCCTGTACTGCGTTGTATTTATCTCTGTTCTATCCCACCCAGGGTCAGCTCAGACCAAGATTCACTGTGAGTACAGTTCCGATATCCCACCCAGTGTCAGGTCTGACCAAGGTACACTATGATTACAGCTCTGATATCCCACAGCCAGGGTCAGTCCAGATCAAAACTCACTGTGATTTCAGCTCCTAAATCCCACAGCCAGGGTCAGTTCTGATGCAGACTCACTGGGAATACAGCTCCGATTTATCACCGGGGGTCTGCTCAGAACAAGATGCACTTTGATTCCAGCTCCGATATCCCACCCAGGGTGAGCTCAGACAAAGACTCACTGTGATTACAGCTCTGATATCCCTCCCAGGGTCAGCTCAGAAGAAGTCTCACTGTGATTTCAGCTCTGATATCCCACCCAGGGTCAGCACAGATCAAGTCTTACTGTGATTACAGCTCCGATATCCCACCCAGGGTGAGCTCAGACAAAGACTCACTGTGATTACTGCTCCGAAATCCCACCCAGGGTCAGCTCAGAACATTCTCACTGTGATTACAGCTCCGATATCCCACCCTGGATCAGCTCAGACCAAGTCTCACTGTGACTACGGCTCCGATATTCCACTCAGGGTCATCAAAGACCAAGCCTCACTGTGATTACAGCTCCAATATTCCACCCAGGGTCAGCTCAGACCAAAACTCACTGTGATTACAGCTCCGATATCCCAACCAGGGTCAGCTCAGACCAAGACTCACTGTGATTACAGCTCCGATACCCCACAGCCAGGGTCAGCTCAGATTAAGGCTCACTGAGATTACAGTTCCGATATCCCACCCAGTGTCAGGTTTGACCAAGGTACACTATGATTATAGCTCTGATATCCCACAGCCAGGGTCAGTCCAGATCAAAATTCACTGTGATTTCAGCTTCTAAATCCACAGCCAGGGTCAGTTCTGACGCAGACTCACTGCGAATACAGCTCCGATTTATCATCAGGGTCTGCTCAGAACAAGGCTCACTGAGATTACAGCTCCGATATCCCACCCAGGGTCAGCTCAGACTAAGACTCATTGTGATTACAGATCCGATATCCCATCGATTATCAGCTCTGACCAAGACTCACTGTGAATTGCGGCTCCAATATCTCACCCACGGTCAACACAGACCAAGTCTCATTGTGAGTACAGCTCTGATATCCAACCCAGGGTCAGCTCTGACCCAGACTCTCTGTGATTACAGCTCCGATATCCCACCCACGGTCAGCACAGACCAAGTCTCACTGTGATTACAGCTCCGATATCCCACCCAGGGTCAGCTCAGACCAAGACTCATTGTGATTACAGCTCTGATAACTCACCCGGGGTGAGCTCAGACCATGGCTCACTGTGACTACAGCTCCGATATCGGTGAGGCTTTGAAGTATGTAAGGATTAGGTGTTGGAAATTCTGGAAAGGGTGAAAATAGATAAGTCCCCTGGGCCTGATGGCATTTGTCCTAGGATTCTGTGGGAAGCAAGGGAGGAGATTGCAGAGCCATTGGCCTTGATTTTTATGTCCTTGTTGTCTACAGGAATAGTGCCTGAAGACTGGAAGATAGCAAATGTGGTTCCCTTGTTCAAGAAGGGGAGTAGGGATAACCCTAGTAACTATAGGCTGGTGAGTATCGCTTCTGTTGTGGGCAATGTCTTAGAGAGAATTGTAAAGGACAGGACTCTTCCTCTTTATGGACATTTAAACGGGCATTGGGTAGACATATGGAGGAGAGTGGGCTTGTGTAGGTTAGGTGGGCTTGGATCGACGCAACATCGAGGGTTGAAGGGCCTGTACTGCAAAGCATTTTTCTGTTCTATCCCACCCAGGGTCAGCTCAGACCAAGACTCACTGTGATTACAGTTCCAATATCCCACCCAGTGTCAGGTCTGACCAAGGTACACTGTGATTACAGCTCCGATATCCCATCAATCATCAGCTCTGACCAAGACTCACTGTGAATACGGCTCTGATATCCCACCCACGGTCAGCACTGACCAAATCTCACTGTGATTACAGCTCCGATATCCCACCCAGGGTCAGCTCAGACCAAGAATCTCTGTGATTACAGCTCCGATATCCCATCCACGGTCAGCAAAGACCAAGACACACTGTGAGTACAGTTCCGATATCCCACCCAGTGTCAGGTCTGACCAAGGTACACTATGATTATTGCTCCTATATTCCACAGCCAGGGTCAGTTCTCATGCAGACTCTCTGTGAATACAGCTCTGATTTATCACCAGTGTCTGTTCAGAACAGGACGCCACCCAGAGTCAGCTCAGACACAGATTCACTGTGAAATAATCACCTTCACCCACAGCCAGATTCAGCACAAACCAAGACTCACTGTGATTACAGCTCCGATATCCCACCCAGGATCAGCCCTGACCAAGACTCACTGTGATTACAGCTCATATATCCTAGACTTGATCTGTCAACGGTGGCATTTTCCCACCACTGCATGTAAATGTTTTATTGCAATATTATTTGATTCTCTTACTGTGTTCCGGCTGCTCGTGTTAAGAGAAAGCAAAGGAGCAGTACACACGATCATGACCAGGATTTGAAACAACACAGAATACCAAATATTGTACAATTTTGACGCCACGCAATCTGCCGCCAGGAAACATCAAATAAGTGCAGGGCTGGAGGGGATTGCAAGAGCAGCACCAGAGACACAACACCAGAAAAACTCACCAAATCCCGCACTGAGATGAGGGAACTCGGAGTGGGAAGAATCTATGGAATTCGGGGCCTCAGAGGTTGCAAATGAGATTGGTAGTTTTCGACGGATTGAAAACACCAAGAGCTCAGGGGATAGTACAGAAAAGTAGCGATGATTAGGAGGCCGCCCATGATCTCACTGAACGGCGAGGCGGGGCTCGATGGGCTGAGTGGCTGCATGTGTTATTTGCATTTGTTATGTTTAAAACGAAAATATTTTTCCTTTTGTCGACTTGGTGAATAGACCGTAAGACCATTAGACATAGGAGCAGTATTCACGCCATTCAGCCCATCGAGTACGCTCTTCCGTTCAATCATGGTTATTAAGTTCCTCAATTCCATTCTCCCGCTTGCCCCCTGTAAGCCTGGATCCCCTTGATACTCAAGAACCAATCCATCTCAATCTTAAATGGACTCAATCACCCACTGGCCTCGACAGCTTTTTGAATTCCACCACTCTCTGGCTGAAGAGGTTTCTCCTGATCTCCAATCTAAAAGGTCGTTCATTTACTCCACAGCCAGGGTATGTTTCTGTTTGTGATGCCAAAACTCCGAGCAAGATCAACTTCGCGAACTTGGTGCCCAAGATACGGTGGCGATCAGTAATTGAGTCAACCCGACAATGAGGTTGTCATGTTTCTACTGACTAAAGGCCTCAATGGCTGAGAGAACAATGGAGGAAAATATTGAAAATACATTTTTCAACATCAATCCAGTTCCGCACTGTGTAATAAAGCAAATTCCTCAAATAAGTGCGGAACCACATGTGAATACAACCGGAACATCTTACACCAGGGCCTCTTTGTCAACCGCTGAGGTATAACTCGTGATATTGGGAACGACAATAAACGTGCAGCTCCAGTGGCGCAATCGGTCAGCGCGCGGTACTTATATAGCAGTATGGCGGCGTGCGCAATGCCGAGGTTGCGAGTTCGAGCCTCACCTGGAGCAGTTTTATCTACTCATGGTCAGACAGTCTACTGAAAAATGCAACTTTCTCTGCATTGACTGATGACCTTTCCTGAACAATACCTCGGCCATCAACCAGCTTATCCTGCAACTATTTGAAACTTCTCAAAATATCTGGGGAGAAACATGCGCAGGTGCTTCTTGTTCAGCTCGAAAATGCTTCCAAACGGCCCACAGCTTCCACTTTCATTGCGGCCAACTCATGTTTGCTTGGTATTTCTTTACTCAACTGGCGACAAACTCACACAGCTCGATGTCATCATCAAAAAGCTATTACATTTATTTCATTGAACCGTGTCAATGTTATCTTCGGCTTTGCTTGGAACATTTGTCTCATTAAAATAAACAACTGCTGAGACCAACAGGATCAAAATGACTCTCAACTGTTTCAAAACGTAAGTGAGATTCAACCACCTCACTTTGGGATATTATCACTTCTACTGCAGCTTGAATAAGGACAATAAACTGCCATTAGGATTCGGAAATCGACACTTCAATAAAAACCTCTCCTATATATCGTGTGCTGTCTTTCTATGTCAGTGTCCCGTTTGTGTGCATCACTTCATTTTTCCCTGAGTTGAATTCAACACGATGATTCATTTTTGTGGATGAAGATATTCTCCCCAACTCTCATTATTCTAAACTCCATGGCTCATGGACTGATTTTATTGGTATGCTCCCGGAGAACAATCTTCTCGTTCCTCTGAATCACTGAATATTTCTGACATGATCTTGAAGGCGAGTATTTCCTCTTCCGGGTTTGCTAATCATCACCGCACTTGCCTACATCGGTGTGCTCATTAAAACCGATGCAGTTGCAGTTAGAGTCATTTCCAAATTGCAGTCCTAACCAATTGCAGTTAGAGTCACATCCAAATTTCACAATCTGATTCCAAGAAAGACTGTCCCAACAGTTACATTCCTCATTGTCGTTTGTTTGTGGGTGGGAAACTTTCCTGAATTGTGCACCTTCCTGCCTCACTGTGTACAGTGATTTACCAAATTCTGAGAATGCTGTCACTCACTGTGATCCCTTTTGAATCCCGTTGTATATATTGCTATCACATAACTTATCAAACTACCTTACTTTTCCAACTATGCCAACCAATCTCATTCATGATTCCGATGTGGAGATGCTGGTGTTGGACTGACATGGACAAAGTCAGAAGTCTCACCATATCAGGTTTATTTGAAATCACAAGCTTTAGGAGCGCTGCTCGTTGATCAAGATAAATTATTAATTGATTAGAGTAGTACTTTCTAGACGCAACCAGGAAAATGAAACAGAGGTAATTCATGACCTCAGAGTGCAGGACCCCCTCTGTAACTGAGTTTCCCATTTACTTCGAGGGAGAGAAGGTTGGCCCGAAGCCGATCGTTTAAATCCTAAGCAAGGGGAATTATATCAGGATGATGTTAGGGCTGAAGTTAAGTTGAAAATTAAATGAAGAGAGGGATCAGTTCAGATGCTTTGCTCAAAAACTGCATGAATCCATGTAAGATAGTGTTAATTCATTGTTTTAGATTAGAATCAGTGCAAACATTTTGATACAGAGAGCAGCACACAGAGGTGCTAATACCCAATACATTATCTGGGCTGACGCCAGTTGTTAAGGTTCACTTGAGAATGTAACTCTTTGAAAGAGATGTTTTGCGATTTACATATGAAAGAAGTGAACCTATCACGGACATTCTAACAGATGAGAGACAGAACAAACAATCAAGGTATTTTTCAATCTATAATTTCAGTTCCATCACACTGTAAACGTTTGCTATAAATTCTGTGTCTCACAATCAGAAAGCTGATTAAAAATGCAGCGAGGAGAACAGAGTTGCGTTCCAGAGGAACACTGACGGGGACGGGGTGCACATGCAGCAACATGCAGCTCGCTCACAGACCCGAACCACTCCCTGTGTGAAAACAGTCTTCCTCATGGCACTTTTACTCCTTTTCCTGGAGACTTCAAATCTCTGTCTAATTGTTCTCGATCCTTTCAGGTGTGGCAGCATTTTCACTCCCGTATTTCCTCTGTCCAGATCCCCTATGACTTGGGAAGCTTCAATCAGACCAGCTTTCAGCTTTCTGTTCTCCTAGGAGAAGTGTCTCTACTTCCCAATCTCTCTTCATTGCTGACATTCCTCAAACATTGCACCTTTCCTGTGAACCTGTCTCCAACCACTTCACCGCTTCCTGAAGTTTCACACCCAGAATTCAGCAATGATGCAGCTGGGGGGATACACTCAGAGTCGGGTGGCGTGGGCGAACACTCGGAGACACTTGTTTACACTTTCTCCAAGTGTTAGCCTATGCCCCATCTCCACGTCAGGTAGTCCAACCACATTGAGCGAAGCTGCTTTGTTGGAAAGCGGATCGCACATTTTGGCGAAACTGAGAACAAGCAACAAGAACTCGTCCGGGATTGGAACTGCTGACCTCTCCCATGTGTACAATAGAACAAAGCCCGAAGCGGGAAGCACAGACTTCCACGTACGAACCATCCGATGAAACGTGCAGCGTGTGCCTTATCAGCTGAGACCGGCTCCGAGCGAAATCCGTCCCACCTTGCTCCGGGAATTGGAAGCAGGGAAGAGTTTCAAGAACATCATCTTCTCGTTCTGTCTCCAGTCTGTCCTTTTCCCTGGGACTGGGCCCTGTCCATTGACGGATTATTCAACCATTTTCCTCCACTTGGGACATGAAGAGTTTTTGAAAGATCCACAAAGCTGGAAACTGGGGTCTGTTCTCTATCACTGAATTTCACTCTCTGTCATTTGCCTGAGCCTGATGTTCCGAGAAGCCCTGATCTATGTTCATAAACACTGCTTTGAGTGAGACTTGATCTGACAACTGCGGCATTTTCACACGCCTCCTTGTAAAGGTTTGATTGCAATATTAATTGATTCGCAAACTGTGTTCCGGCTACACGTGTTAAGAGAAAGAAAATGGAGCAGTACACACGATCATGACCAGGATTTGAAACAACACAGAATACCAACTATTGAACAATCTCGGCGCCACGCAATCTGCCGCCAGGAAACATCAAATAAGTGCAGGGCTGGAGGGGATTGCAAGAGCAGCACCAGAGACACAACACCAGAAAAACTCACCAAATCCCGCACTGAGATGAGGGAACTCAGAGTGGGAAGAATCTATGGAATTCGGGGCCTCAGAGGTTGCAAATGAGATTGGTAGTTTTCGACGGATTGAAAACACCAAGGGCTCAGGGGATAGTACAGAAAAGTAGCGATGATTAGGAGGCCGCCTATGATCTCACTGAACGGCGAGGCGGGGCTCGATGGGCTGAGTGGCTGCATGTGTTATTTGCATTTGTTATGTTTAAAACGAAAATATTCTTCCTTTTGTCGACTTGGTGAATAGACCGTAAGACCATTAGACATAGGAGCAGTATTCACGCCATTCAGCCCATCGAGTACGCTCCTCCATTCAATCATGGTTATTAAGTTCCTCAATTCCATTCTCCCGCTTGCTCCCTGTAAGCCTGGATCCCCTTGATACTCAAGAACCAATCCATCTCAATCTTAAATGGACTCAATCACCCACTGGCCTCGACAGCTTTTTGAATTCCACCACTCTCTGGCTGAAGAGGTTTCTCCTGATCTCCAATCTAAAAGGTCGTTCATTTACTCCACAGCCAGGGTATGTTTCTGTTTGTGATGCCAAAACTCCGAGCAAGATCAACTTCGCGAACTTGGTGCCCAAGATACGGTGGCGATCAGTAATTGAGTCAACCCGACAATGAGGTTGTCATGTTTCTACTGACTAAAGGCCTCAATGGCTGAGAGAACAATGGAGGAAAATATTGAAAATACATTTTTCAACATCAATCCAGTTCCGCACTGTGTAATAAAGCAAATTCCTCAAATAAGTGCGGAACCACATGTGAATACAACCGGAACATCTTACACCAGGGCCTCTTTGTCAACCGCTGAGGTATAACTCGTGATATTGGGAGGGCAATAGACGTGCGGCTCCAGTGGCGCAATCGGTCAGTGCGCGGTACTTATACAGCAGTATGGCGGCGTGCGCAATGCCGAGGTTGTGAGTTCGAGCCTCAGCTGGAGCAGTTTTATCTACTCATGGTCAGACAGTCTACTGAAAAATGCAACTTTCTCTGCATTGACTGATGACCTTTCCTGAACAATACCTCGGCCATCAACCAGCTTATCCTGCAACGATTTGAAACTTCTAGAAATATCTGGGGAGAAACATGCGCAGGTGCTTCTTGTTCAGCTCGAAAATGCTTCCAAACGGCCCACAGCTTCCACTTTCATTGCGGCCAACTCATGTTTGCTTGGTATTTCTTTACTCAACTGGCGACAAACTCACACAGCTCGATGTCATCATCAAAAAGCTATTACATTTATTTCATTGAACCGTGTCAATGTTATCTTCGGCTTTGCTTGGAACATTTGTCTCATTAAAATAAACAACTGCTGAGACCAACAGGATCAAAATGACTCTCAACTGTTTCAAAACGTAAGTGAGATTCAACCACCTCACTTTGGGATATTATCACTTCTACTGCAGCTTGAATAAGGACAATAAACTGCCATTAGGATTCGGAAATCGACACTTCAATAAAAACCTCTCCTATATATCGTGTGCTGTCTTTCTATGTCAGTGTCCCGTTTGTGTGCATCACTTCATTTTTCCCTGAGTTGAATTCAACACGATGATTCATTTTTGTGGATGAAGATATTCTCCCCAACTCTCATTATTCTAAACTCCATGGCTCATGGACTGATTTTATTGGTATGCTCCCGGAGAACAATCTTCTCGTTCCTCTGAATCACTGAATATTTCTGACATGATCTTGAAGGCGAGTATTTCCTCTTCCGGGTTTGCTAATCATCACCGCACTTGCCTACATCGGTGTGCTCATTAAAACCGATGCAGTTGCAGTTAGAGTCATTTCCAAATTGCAGTCCTAACCAATTGCAGTTAGAGTCACATCCAAATTTCACAATCTGATTCCAAGAAAGACTGTCCCAACAGTTACATTCCTCATTGTCGTTTGTTTGTGGGTGGGAAACTTTCCTGAATTGTGCACCTTCCTGCCTCACTGTGTACAGTGATTTACCAAATTCTGAGAATGCTATCACTCACTGTGATCCCTTTTGAATCCCGTTGTATATATTGCTATCACATAACTTATCAAACTACCTTAATTTTCCAACTATGCCAACCAATCTCATTCATGATTCCGATGTGGAGATGCTGGTGTTGGACTGACATGGACAAAGTCAGAAGTCTCACCATATCAGGTTTATTTGAAATCACAAGCTTTAGGAGCGCTGCTCGTTGATCAAGATAAATTATTAATTGATTAGAGTAGTACTTTCTAGACGCAACCAGGAAAATGAAACAGAGGTAATTCATGACCTCAGAGTGCAGGACCCCCTCTGTAACTGAGTTTCCCATTTACTTCGAGGGAGAGAAGGTTGGCCCGAAGCCGATCGTTTAAATCCTAAGCAAGGGGAATTATATCAGGATGATGTTAGGGCTGAAGTTAAGTTGAAAATTAAATGAAGAGAGGGATCAGTTCAGATGCTTTGCTCAAAAACTGCATGAATCCATGTAAGATAGTGTTAATTCATTGTTTTAGATTAGAATCAGTGCAAACATTTTGATACAGAGAGCAGCACACAGAGGTGCTAATACCCAATACATTATCTGGGCTGACGCCAGTTGTTAAGGTTCACTTGAGAATGTAACTCTTTGAAAGAGATGTTTTGCGATTTACATATGAAAGAAGTGAACCTATCACGGACATTCTAACAGATGAGAGACAGAACAAACAATCAAGGTATTTTTCAATCTATAATTTCAGTTCCATCACACTGTAAACGTTTGCTATAAATTCTGTGTCTCACAATCAGAAAGCTGATTAAAAATGCAGCGAGGAGAACAGAGTTGCGTTCCAGAGGAACACTGACGGGGACGGGGCGCACATGCAGCAACATGCAGCTCGCTCACAGACCCGAACCACTCCCTGTGTGAAAACAGTCTTCCTCATGGCACTTTTACTCCTTTTCCTGGAGACTTCAAATCTCTGTCTAATTGTTCTCGATCCTTTCAGGTGTGGCAGCATTTTCACTCCCGTATTTCCTCTGTCCAGATCCCCTATGACTTGGGAAGCTTCAATCAGACCAGCTTTCAGCTTTCTGTTCTCCTAGGAGAAGTGTCTCTACTTCCCAATCTCTCTTCATTGCTGACATTCCTCAAACATTGCACCTTTCCTGTGAACCTGTCTCCAACCACTTCACCGCTTCCTGAAGTTTCACACCCAGAATTCAGCAATGATGCAGCTGGGGGGATACACTCAGAGTCGGGTGGCGTGGGCGAACACTCGGAGACACTTGTTTACACTTTCTCCAAGTGTTAGCCTATGCCCCATCTCCACGTCAGGTAGTCCAACCACATTGAGCGAAGCTGCTTTGTTGGAAAGCGGATCGCACATTTTGGCGAAACTGAGAACAAGCAACAAGAACTCGTCCGGGATTGGAACTGCTGACCTCTCCCATGTGTACAATAGAACAAAGCCCGAAGCGGGAAGCACAGACTTCCACGTACGAACCATCCGATGAAACGTGCAGCGTGTGCCTTATCAGCTGAGACCGGCTCCGAGCGAAATCCGTCCCACCTTGCTCCGGGAATTGGAAGCAGGGAAGAGTTTCAAGAACATCATCTTCTCGTTCTGTCTCCAGTCTGTCCTTTTCCCTGGGACTGGGCCCTGTCCATTGACGGATTATTCAACCATTTTCCTCCACTTGGGACATGAAGAGTTTTTGAAAGATCCACAAAGCTGGAAACTGGGGTCTGTTCTCTATCACTGAATTTCACTCTCTGTCATTTGCCTGAGCCTGATGTTCCGAGAAGCCCTGATCTATGTTCATAAACACTGCTTTGAGTGAGACTTGATCTGACAACTGCGGCATTTTCACACGCCTCCTTGTAAAGGTTTGATTGCAATATTAATTGATTCGCAAACTGTGTTCCGGCTACACGTGTTAAGAGAAAGAAAATGGAGCAGTACACACGATCATGACCAGGATTTGAAACAACACAGAATACCAACTATTGAACAATCTCGGCGCCACGCAATCTGCCGCCAGGAAACATCAAATAAGTGCAGGGCTGGAGGGGATTGCAAGAGCAGCACCAGAGACACAACACCAGAAAAACTCACCAAATCCCGCACTGAGATGAGGGAACTCAGAGTGGGAAGAATCTATGGAATTCGGGGCCTCAGAGGTTGCAAATGAGATTGGTAGTTTTCGACGGATTGAAAACACCAAGGGCTCAGGGGATAGTACAGAAAAGTAGCGATGATTAGGAGGCCGCCTATGATCTCACTGAACGGCGAGGCGGGGCTCGATGGGCTGAGTGGCTGCATGTGTTATTTGCATTTGTTATGTTTAAAACGAAAATATTCTTCCTTTTGTCGACTTGGTGAATAGACCGTAAGACCATTAGACATAGGAGCAGTATTCACGCCATTCAGCCCATCGAGTACGCTCCTCCATTCAATCATGGTTATTAAGTTCCTCAATTCCATTCTCCCGCTTGCTCCCTGTAAGCCTGGATCCCCTTGATACTCAAGAACCAATCCATCTCAATCTTAAATGGACTCAATCACCCACTGGCCTCGACAGCTTTTTGAATTCCACCACTCTCTGGCTGAAGAGGTTTCTCCTGATCTCCAATCTAAAAGGTCGTTCATTTACTCCACAGCCAGGGTATGTTTCTGTTTGTGATGCCAAAACTCCGAGCAAGATCAACTTCGCGAACTTGGTGCCCAAGATACGGTGGCGATCAGTAATTGAGTCAACCCGACAATGAGGTTGTCATGTTTCTACTGACTAAAGGCCTCAATGGCTGAGAGAACAATGGAGGAAAATATTGAAAATACATTTTTCAACATCAATCCAGTTCCGCACTGTGTAATAAAGCAAATTCCTCAAATAAGTGCGGAACCACATGTGAATACAACCGGAACATCTTCCACCAGGGCCTCTTTGTCAACCGCTGAGGTATAACTCGTGATATTGGGAGCGCAATAAACGTGCGGCTCCAGTGGCGCAATCGGTCAGCGCGCGGTACTTATACAGCAGTATGGCGGCGTGCGCAATGCCGAGGTTGTGAGTTCGAGCCTCGGCTGGAGCAGTTTTATCTACTCATGGTCAGACAGTCTACTGAAAAATGCAACTTTCTCTGCATTGACTGATGACCTTTCCTGAACAATACCTCGGCCATCAACCAGCTTATCCTGCAACGATTTGAAACTTCTAGAAATATCTGGGGAGAAACATGCGCAGGTGCTTCTTGTTCAGCTCGAAAATGCTTCCAAACGGCCGACAGCTTCCACTTTCATTGCGGCCAACTCATGTTTGCTTGGTATTTCTTTACTCAACTGGCGACAAACTCACACAGCTCGATGTCATTATCAAAAAGCTATTACATTTATTTCATTGAACCGTGTCAATGTTATCTTCGGCTTTGCTTGGAACATTTGTCTCATTAAAATAAACAACTGCTGAGACCAACAGGATCAAAATGACTCTCAACTGTTTCAAAACGTAAGTGAGATTCAACCACCTCACTTTGGGATATTATCACTTCTACTGCAGCTTGAATAAGGACAATAAACTGCCATTAGGATTCGGAAATCGACACTTCAATAAAAACCTCTCCTATATATCGTGTGCTGTCTTTCTATGTCAGTGTCCCGTTTGTGTGCATCACTTCATTTTTCCCTGAGTTGAATTCAACACGATGATTCATTTTTGTGGATGAAGATATTCTCCCCAACTCTCATTATTCTAAACTCCATGGCTCATGGACTGATTTTATTGGTATGCTCCCGGAGAACAATCTTCTCGTTCCTCTGAATCACTGAATATTTCTGACATGATCTTGAAGGCGAGTATTTCCTCTTCCGGGTTTGCTAATCATCACCGCACTTGCCTACATCGGTGTGCTCATTAAAACCGATGCAGTTGCAGTTAGAGTCATTTCCAAATTGCAGTCCTAACCAATTGCAGTTAGAGTCACATCCAAATTTCACAATCTGATTCCAAGAAAGACTGTCCCAACAGTTACATTCCTCATTGTCGTTTGTTTGTGGGTGGGAAACTTTCCTGAATTGTGCACCTTCCTGCCTCACTGTGTACAGTGATTTACCAAATTCTGAGAATGCTATCACTCACTGTGATCCCTTTTGAATCCCGTTGTATATATTGCTATCACATAACTTATCAAACTACCTTACTTTTCCAACTATGCCAACCAATCTCATTCATGATTCCGATGTGGAGATGCTGGTGTTGGACTGACATGGACAAAGTCAGAAGTCTCACCATATCAGGTTTATTTGAAATCACAAGCTTTAGGAGCGCTGCTCGTTGATCAAGATAAATTATTAATTGATTAGAGTAGTACTTTCTAGACGCAACCAGGAAAATGAAACAGAGGTAATTCATGACCTCAGAGTGCAGGACCCCCTCTGTAACTGAGTTTCCCATTTACTTCGAGGGAGAGAAGGTTGGCCCGAAGCCGATCGTTTAAATCCTAAGCAAGGGGAATTATATCAGGATGATGTTAGGGCTGAAGTTAAGTTGAAAATTAAATGAAGAGAGGGATCAGTTCAGATGCTTTGCTCAAAAACTGCATGAATCCATGTAAGATAGTGTTAATTCATTGTTTTAGATTAGAATCAGTGCAAACATTTTGATACAGAGAGCAGCACACAGAGGTGCTAATACCCAATACATTATCTGGGCTGACGCCAGTTGTTAAGGTTCACTTGAGAATGTAACTCTTTGAAAGAGATGTTTTGCGATTTACATATGAAAGAAGTGAACCTATCACGGACATTCTAACAGATGAGAGACAGAACAAACAATCAAGGTATTTTTCAATCTATAATTTCAGTTCCATCACACTGTAAACGTTTGCTATAAATTCTGTGTCTCACAATCAGAAAGCTGATTAAAAATGCAGCGAGGAGAACAGAGTTGCGTTCCAGAGGAACACTGACGGGGACGGGGCGCACATGCAGCAACATGCAGCTCGCTCACAGACCCGAACCACTCCCTGTGTGAAAACAGTCTTCCTCATGGCACTTTTACTCCTTTTCCTGGAGACTTCAAATCTCTGTCTAATTGTTCTCGATCCTTTCAGGTGTGGCAGCATTTTCACTCCCGTATTTCCTCTGTCCAGATCCCCTATGACTTGGGAAGCTTCAATCAGACCAGCTTTCAGCTTTCTGTTCTCCTAGGAGAAGTGTCTCTACTTCCCAATCTCTCTTCATTGCTGACATTCCTCAAACATTGCACCTTTCCTGTGAACCTGTCTCCAACCACTTCACCGCTTCCTGAAGTTTCACACCCAGAATTCAGCAATGATGCAGCTGGGGGGATACACTCAGAGTCGGGTGGCGTGGGCGAACACTCGGAGACACTTGTTTACACTTTGACCAAGTGTTAGCCTATGCCCCATCTCCACGTCAGGTAGTCCAACCACATTGAGCGAAGCTGCTTTGTTGGAAAGCGGATCGCACATTTTGGCGAAACTGAGAACAAGCAACAAGAACTCGTCCGGGATTGGAACTGCTGACCTCTCCCATGTGTACAATAGAACAAAGCCCGAAGCGGGAAGCACAGACTTCCACGTACGAACCATCCGATGAAACGTGCAGCGTGTGCCTTATCAGCTGAGACCGGCTCCGAGCGAAATCCGTCCCACCTTGCTCCGGGAATTGGAAGCAGGGAAGAGTTTCAAGAACATCATCTTCTCGTTCTGTCTCCAGTCTGTCCTTTTCCCTGGGACTGGGCCCTGTCCATTGACGGATTATTCAACCATTTTCCTCCACTTGGGACATGAAGAGTTTTTGAAAGATCCACAAAGCTGGAAACTGGGGTCTGTTCTCTATCACTGAATTTCACTCTCTGTCATTTGCCTGCGCCTGATGTTCCGAGAAGCCCTGATCTATGTTCATAAACACTGCTTTGAGTGAGACTTGATCTGACAACTGCGGCATTTTCACACGCCTCCTTGTAAAGGTTTGATTGCAATATTAATTGATTCGCAAACTGTGTTCCGGCTGCACGTGTTAAGAGAAAGAAAATGGAGCAGTACACACGATCATGACCAGGATTTGAAACAACACAGAATACCAACTATTGAACAATCTCGGCGCCACGCAATCTGCCGCCAGGAAACATCAAATAAGTGCAGGGCTGGAGGGGATGCCAAGAGCAGCACCAGAGACACAACACCAGGAAAACTCACCAAATCCCGCACTGAGATGAGGGAACTCAGAGTGGGAAGAATTTATGGAATTCGGGGCCTCAGAGGTTGCAAATGAGATTGGTAGTTTTCGACGGATTGAAAACACCAAGAGCTCAGGGGATAGTACAGAAAAGTAGCGATGATTAGGAGGCCGCCTATGATCTCACTGAACGGCGAGGCGGGGCTCGATGGGCTGAGTGGCTGCATGTGTTATTTGCATTTGTTATGTTTAAAACGAAAATATTCTTCCTTTTGTTGACTTGGTGAATAGACCGTAAGACCATTAGACATAGGAGCAGTATTCACGCCATTCAGCCCATCGAGTACGCTCCTCCATTCAATCATGGTTATTAAGTTCCTCAATTCCATTCTCCCGCTTGCTCCCTGTAAGCCTGGATCCCCTTGATACTCAAGAACCAATCCATCTCAATCTTAAATGGACTCAATCACCCACTGGCCTCGACAGCTTTTTGAATTCCACCACTCTCTGGCTGAAGAGGTTTCTCCTGATCTCCAATCTAAAAGGTCGTTCATTTACTCCACAGCCAGGGTATGTTTCTGTTTGTGATGCCAAAACTCCGAGCAAGATCAACTTCGCGAACTTGGTGCCCAAGATACGGTGGCGATCAGTAATTGAGTCAACCCGACAATGAGGTTGTCATGTTTCTACTGACTAAAGGCCTCAATGGCTGAGAGAACAATGGAGGAAAATATTGAAAATACATTTTTCAACATCAATCCAGTTCCGCACTGTGTAATAAAGCAAATTCCTCAAATAAGTGCGGAACCACATGTGAATACAACCGGAACATCTTCCACCAGGGCCTCTTTGTCAACCGCTGAGGTATAACTCGTGATATTGGGACGGCAGTAAACGTGCAGCTCCAGTGGCGCAATCGGTCAGCGCGCGGTACTTATACAGCAGTATGGCGGCGTGCGCAATGCCGAGGTTGTGAGTTCGAGCCTCACCTGGAGCAGTTTTATCAACTCATGGTCAGACAGTCTACTGAAAAATGCAACTTTCTCTGCATTGACTGATGACCTTTCCTGAACAATACTTCGGCCATCGGCCATCAACCAGCTTATCCTGCAACGATTTGAAACTTCTAGAAATATCTGGGGAGAAACATGCGCAGGTGCTTCTTGTTCAGCTCGAAAATGCTTCCAAACGGCCGACAGCTTCCACTTTCATTGCGGCCAACTCATGTTTGCTTGGTATTTCTTTACTCAACTGGCGACAAACTCACACAGCTCGATGTCATTATCAAAAAGCTATTACATTTATTTCATTGAACCGTGTCAATGTTATCTTCGGCTTTGCTTGGAACATTTGTCTCATTAAAATAAACAACTGCTGAGACCAACAGGATCAAAATGACTCTCAACTGTTTCAAAACGTAAGTGAGATTCAACCACCTCACTTTGGGATATTATCACTTCTACTGCAGCTTGAATAAGGACAATAAACTGCCATTAGGATTCGGAAATCGACACTTCAATAAAAACCTCTCCTATATATCGTGTGCTGTCTTTCTATGTCAGTGTCCCGTTTGTGTGCATCACTTCATTTTTCCCTAAGTTGAATTCAACACGATGATTCATTTTTGTGGATGAAGATATTCTCCCCAACTCTCATTATTCTAAACTCCATGGCTCATGGACTGATTTTATTGGTATGCTCCCGGAGAACAATCTTCTCGTTCCTCTGAATCACTGAATATTTCTGACATGATCTTGAAGGCGAGTATTTCCTCTTCCGGGTTTGCTAATCATCACCGCACTTGCCTACATCGGTGTGCTCATTAAAACCGATGCAGTTGCAGTTAGAGTCATTTCCATTGACGGATTATTCAACCATTTTCCTCCACTTGGGACATGAAGAGTTTTTGAAAGATCCACAAAGCTGGAAACTGGGGTCTGTTCTCTATCACTGAATTTCACTCTCTCTCACTTGCCTGAGCCTGATGTTCCGAGAAGCCCTGATCTATGTTCATAAACACTGCTTTGAGTGAGACTTGATCTGACAACTGCGGCATTTTCACACGCCTCCTTGTAAAGGTTTGATTGCAATATTAATTGATTCGCAAACTGTGTTCCGGCTGCACGTGTTTAGAGAAAGAAAATGGAGCAGTACACACGATCATGACCAGGATTTGAAACAACACAGAATACCAACTATTGAACAATCTCGGCGCCACGCAATCTGCCGCCAGGAAACATCAAATAAGTGCAGGGCTGGAGGGGATGCCAAGAGCAGCACCAGAGACACAACACCAGGAAAACTCACCAAATCCCGCACTGAGATGAGGGAACTCAGAGTGGGAAGAATTTATGGAATTCGGGGCCTCAGAGGTTGCAAATGAGATTGGTAGTTTTCGACGGATTGAAAACACCAAGAGCTCAGGGGATAGTACAGAAAAGTAGCGATGATTAGGAGGCCGCCTATGATCTCACTGAACGGCGAGGCGGGGCTCGATGGGCTGAGTGGCTGCATGTGTTATTTGCATTTGTTATGTTTAAAACGAAAATATTCTTCCTTTTGTTGACTTGGTGAATAGACCGTAAGACCATTAGACATAGGAGCAGTATTCACGCCATTCAGCCCATCGAGTACGCTCCTCCATTCAATCATGGTTATTAAGTTCCTCAATTCCATTCTCCCGCTTGCTCCCTGTAAGCCTGGATCCCCTTGATACTCAAGAACCAATCCATCTCAATCTTAAATGGACTCAATCACCCACTGGCCTCGACAGCTTTTTGAATTCCACCACTCTCTGGCTGAAGAGGTTTCTCCTGATCTCCAATCTAAAAGGTCGTTCATTTACTCCACAGCCAGGGTATGTTTCTGTTTGTGATGCCAAAACTCCGAGCAAGATCAACTTCGCGAACTTGGTGCCCAAGATACGGTGGCGATCAGTAATTGAGTCAACCCGACAATGAGGTTGTCATGTTTCTACTGACTAAAGGCCTCAATGGCTGAGAGAACAATGGAGGAAAATATTGAAAATACATTTTTCAACATCAATCCAGTTCCGCACTGTGTAATAAAGCAAATTCCTCAAATAAGTGCGGAACCACATGTGAATACAACCGGAACATCTTCCACCAGGGCCTCTTTGTCAACCGCTGAGGTATAACTCGTGATATTGGGACGGCAGTAAACGTGCAGCTCCAGTGGCGCAATCGGTCAGCGCGCGGTACTTATACAGCAGTATGGCGGCGTGCGCAATGCCGAGGTTGTGAGTTCGAGCCTCACCTGGAGCAGTTTTATCAACTCATGGTCAGACAGTCTACTGAAAAATGCAACTTTCTCTGCATTGACTGATGACCTTTCCTGAACAATACTTCGGCCATCAACCGGCTTATCCTGCAACGATTTGAAACTTCTAGAAATATCTGGGGAGAAACATGCGCAGGTGCTTCTTGTTCAGCTCGAAAATGCTTCCAAACGGCCGACAGCTTCCACTTTCATTGCGGCCAACTCATGTTTGCTTGGTATTTCTTTACTCAACTGGCGACAAACTCACACAGCTCGATGTCATTATCAAAAAGCTATTACATTTATTTCATTGAACCGTGTCAATGTTATCTTCGGCTTTGCTTGGAACATTTGTCTCATTAAAATAAACAACTGCTGAGACCAACAGGATCAAAATGACTCTCAACTGTTTCAAAACGTAAGTGAGATTCAACCACCTCACTTTGGGATATTATCACTTCTACTGCAGCTTGAATAAGGACAATAAACTGCCATTAGGATTCGGAAATCGACACTTCAATAAAAACCTCTCCTATATATCGTGTGCTGTCTTTCTATGTCAGTGTCCCGTTTGTGTGCATCACTTCATTTTTCCCTGAGTTGAATTCAACACGATGATTCATTTTTGTGGATGAAGATATTCTCCCCAACTCTCATTATTCTAAACTCCATGGCTCATGGACTGATTTTATTGGTATGCTCCCGGAGAACAATCTTCTCGTTCCTCTGAATCACTGAATATTTCTGACATGATCTTGAAGGCGAGTATTTCCTCTTCCGGGTTTGCTAATCATCACCGCACTTGCCTACATCGGTGTGCTCATTAAAACCGATGCAGTTGCAGTTAGAGTCATTTCCATTGACGGATTATTCAACCATTTTCCTCCACTTGGGACATGAAGAGTTTTTGAAAGATCCACAAAGCTGGAAACTGGGGTCTGTTCTCTATCACTGAATTTCACTCTCTCTCACTTGCCTGAGCCTGATGTTCCGAGAAGCCCTGATCTATGTTCATAAACACTGCTTTGAGTGAGACTTGATCTGACAACTGCGGCATTTTCACACGCCTCCTTGTAAAGGTTTGATTGCAATATTAATTGATTCGCAAACTGTGTTCCGGCTGCACGTGTTTAGAGAAAGAAAATGGAGCAGTACACACGATCATGACCAGGATTTGAAACAACACAGAATACCAACTATTGAACAATCTCGGCGCCACGCAATCTGCCGCCAGGAAACATCAAATAAGTGCAGGGCTGGAGGGGATGCCAAGAGCAGCACCAGAGACACAACACCAGGAAAACTCACCAAATCCCGCACTGAGATGAGGGAACTCAGAGTGGGAAGAATTTATGGAATTCGGGGCCTCAGAGGTTGCAAATGAGATTGGTAGTTTTCGACGGATTGAAAACACCAAGAGCTCAGGGGATAGTACAGAAAAGTAGCGATGATTAGGAGGCCGCCTATGATCTCACTGAACGGCGAGGCGGGGCTCGATGGGCTGAGTGGCTGCATGTGTTATTTGCATTTGTTATGTTTAAAACGAAAATATTCTTCCTTTTGTTGACTTGGTGAATAGACCGTAAGACCATTAGACATAGGAGCAGTATTCACGCCATTCAGCCCATCGAGTACGCTCCTCCATTCAATCATGGTTATTAAGTTCCTCAATTCCATTCTCCCGCTTGCTCCCTGTAAGCCTGGATCCCCTTGATACTCAAGAACCAATCCATCTCAATCTTAAATGGACTCAATCACCCACTGGCCTCGACAGCTTTTTGAATTCCACCACTCTCTGGCTGAAGAGGTTTCTCCTGATCGCCAATCTAAAAGGTCGTTCATTTACTCCACAGCCAGGGTATGTTTCTGTTTGTGATGCCAAAACTCCGAGCAAGATCAACTTCGCGAACTTGGTGCCCAAGATACGGTGGCGATCAGTAATTGAGTCAACCCGACAATGAGGTTGTCATGTTTCTACTGACTAAAGGCCTCAATGGCTGAGAGAACAATGGAGGAAAATATTGAAAATACATTTTTCAACATCAATCCAGTTCCGCACTGTGTAATAAAGCAAATTCCTCAAATAAGTGCGGAACCACATGTGAATACAACCGGAACATCTTCCACCAGGGCCTCTTTGTCAACCGCTGAGGTATAACTCGTGATATTGGGACGGCAATAAACGTGCAGCTCCAGTGGCGCAATCGGTCAGCGCGCGGTACTTATACAGCAGTATGGCGGCGTGCGCAATGCCGAGGTTGTGAGTTCGAGCCTCACCTGGAGCAGTTTTATCAACTCATGGTCAGACAGTCTACTGAAAAATGCAACTTTCTCTGCATTGACTGATGACCTTTCCTGAACAATACCTCGGCCATCAACCGGCTTATCCTGCAACGATTTGAAACTTCTAGAAATATCTGGGGAGAAACATGCGCAGGTGCTTCTTGTTCAGCTCGAAAATGCTTCCAAACGGCCGACAGCTTCCACTTTCATTGCGGCCAACTCATGTTTGCTTGGTATTTCTTTACTCAACTGGCGACAAACTCACACAGCTCGATGTCATTATCAAAAAGCTATTACATTTATTTCATTGAACCGTGTCAATGTTATCTTCGGCTTTGCTTGGAACATTTGTCTCATTAAAATAAACAACTGCTGAGACCAACAGGATCAAAATGACTCTCAACTGTTTCAAAACGTAAGTGAGATTCAACCACCTCACTTTGGGATATTATCACTTCTACTGCAGCTTGAATAAGGACAATAAACTGCCATTAGGATTCGGAAATCGACACTTCAATAAAAACCTCTCCTATATATCGTGTGCTGTCTTTCTATGTCAGTGTCCCGTTTGTGTGCATCACTTCATTTTTCCCTGAGTTGAATTCAACACGATGATTCATTTTTGTGGATGAAGATATTCTCCCCAACTCTCATTATTCTAAACTCCATGGCTCATGGACTGATTTTATTGGTATGCTCCCGGAGAACAATCTTCTCGTTCCTCTGAATCACTGAATATTTCTGACATGATCTTGAAGGCGAGTATTTCCTCTTCCGGGTTTGCTAATCATCACCGCACTTGCCTACATCGGTGTGCTCATTAAAACCGATGCAGTTGCAGTTAGAGTCATTTCCATTGACGGATTATTCAACCATTTTCCTCCACTTGGGACATGAAGAGTTTTTGAAAGATCCACAAAGCTGGAAACTGGGGTCTGTTCTCTATCACTGAATTTCACTCTCTCTCACTTGCCTGAGCCTGATGTTCCGAGAAGCCCTGATCTATGTTCATAAACACTGCTTTGAGTGAGACTTGATCTGACAACTGCGGCATTTTCACACGCCTCCTTGTAAAGGTTTGATTGCAATATTAATTGATTCGCAAACTGTGTTCCGGCTGCACGTGTTAAGAGAAAGAAAATGGAGCAGTACACACGATCATGACCAGGATTTGAAACAACACAGAATACCAACTATTGAACAATCTCGGCGCCACGCAATCTGCCGCCAGGAAACATCAAATAAGTGCAGGGCTGGAGGGGATGCCAAGAGCAGCACCAGAGACACAACACCAGGAAAACTCACCAAATCCCGCACTGAGATGAGGGAACTCAGAGTGGGAAGAATTTATGGAATTCGGGGCCTCAGAGGTTGCAAATGAGATTGGTAGTTTTCGACGGATTGAAAACACCAAGAGCTCAGGGGATAGTACAGAAAAGTAGCGATGATTAGGAGGCCGCCTATGATCTCACTGAACGGCGAGGCGGGGCTCGATGGGCTGAGTGGCTGCATGTGTTATTTGCATTTGTTATGTTTAAAACGAAAATATTCTTCCTTTTGTTGACTTGGTGAATAGACCGTAAGACCATTAGACATAGGAGCAGTATTCACGCCATTCAGCCCATCGAGTACGCTCCTCCATTCAATCATGGTTATTAAGTTCCTCAATTCCATTCTCCCGCTTGCTCCCTGTAAGCCTGGATCCCCTTGATACTCAAGAACCAATCCATCTCAATCTTAAATGGACTCAATCACCCACTGGCCTCGACAGCTTTTTGAATTCCACCACTCTCTGGCTGAAGAGGTTTCTCCTGATCTCCAATCTAAAAGGTCGTTCATTTACTCCACAGCCAGGGTATGTTTCTGTTTGTGATGCCAAAACTCCGAGCAAGATCAACTTCGCGAACTTGGTGCCCAAGATACGGTGGCGATCAGTAATTGAGTCAACCCGACAATGAGGTTGTCATGTTTCTACTGACTAAAGGCCTCAATGGCTGAGAGAACAATGGAGGAAAATATTGAAAATACATTTTTCAACATCAATCCAGTTCCGCACTGTGTAATAAAGCAAATTCCTCAAATAAGTGCGGAACCACATGTGAATACAACCGGAACATCTTCCACCAGGGCCTCTTTGTCAACCGCTGAGGTATAACTCGTGATATTGGGACGGCAGTAAACGTGCAGCTCCAGTGGTGCAATCGGTCAGCGCGCGGTACTTATACAGCAGTATGGCGGCGTGCGCAATGCCGAGGTTGTGAGTTCGAGCCTCACCTGGAGCAGTTTTATCAACTCATGGTCAGACAGTCTACTGAAAAATGCAACTTTCTCTGCATTGACTGATGACCTTTCCTGAACAATACCTCGGCCATCAACCGGCTTATCCTGCAACGATTTGAAACTTCTAGAAATATCTGGGGAGAAACATGCGCAGGTGCTTCTTGTTCAGCTCGAAAATGCTTCCAAACGGCCGACAGCTTCCACTTTCATTGCGGCCAACTCATGTTTGCTTGGTATTTCTTTACTCAACTGGCGACAAACTCACACAGCTCGATGTCATTATCAAAAAGCTATTACATTTATTTCATTGAACCGTGTCAATGTTATCTTCGGCTTTGCTTGGAACATTTGTCTCATTAAAATAAACAACTGCTGAGACCAACAGGATCAAAATGACTCTCAACTGTTTCAAAACGTAAGTGAGATTCAACCACCTCACTTTGGGATATTATCACTTCTACTGCAGCTTGAATAAGGACAATAAACTGCCATTAGGATTCGGAAATCGACACTTCAATAAAAACCTCTCCTATATATCGTGTGCTGTCTTTCTATGTCAGTGTCCCGTTTGTGTGCATCACTTCATTTTTCCCTGAGTTGAATTCAACACGATGATTCATTTTTGTGGATGAAGATATTCTCCCCAACTCTCATTATTCTAAACTCCATGGCTCATGGACTGATTTTATTGGTATGCTCCCGGAGAACAATCTTCTCGTTCCTCTGAATCACTGAATATTTCTGACATGATCTTGAAGGCGAGTATTTCCTCTTCCGGGTTTGCTAATCATCACCGCACTTGCCTACATCGGTGTGCTCATTAAAACCGATGCAGTTGCAGTTAGAGTCATTTCCATTGACGGATTATTCAACCATTTTCCTCCACTTGGGACATGAAGAGTTTTTGAAAGATCCACAAAGCTGGAAACTGGGGTCTGTTCTCTATCACTGAATTTCACTCTCTCTCACTTGCCTGAGCCTGATGTTCCGAGAAGCCCTGATCTATGTTCATAAACACTGCTTTGAGTGAGACTTGATCTGACAACTGCGGCATTTTCACACGCCTCCTTGTAAAGGTTTGATTGCAATATTAATTGATTCGCAAACTGTGTTCCGGCTGCACGTGTTTAGAGAAAGAAAATGGAGCAGTACACACGATCATGACCAGGATTTGAAACAACACAGAATACCAACTATTGAACAATCTCGGCGCCACGCAATCTGCCGCCAGGAAACATCAAATAAGTGCAGGGCTGGAGGGGATGCCAAGAGCAGCACCAGAGACACAACACCAGGAAAACTCACCAAATCCCGCACTGAGATGAGGGAACTCAGAGTGGGAAGAATTTATGGAATTCGGGGCCTCAGAGGTTGCAAATGAGATTGGTAGTTTTCGACGGATTGAAAACACCAAGAGCTCAGGGGATAGTACAGAAAAGTAGCGATGATTAGGAGGCCGCCTATGATCTCACTGAACGGCGAGGCGGGGCTCGATGGGCTGAGTGGCTGCATGTGTTATTTGCATTTGTTATGTTTAAAACGAAAATATTCTTCCTTTTGTTGACTTGGTGAATAGACCGTAAGACCATTAGACATAGGAGCAGTATTCACGCCATTCAGCCCATCGAGTACGCTCCTCCATTCAATCATGGTTATTAAGTTCCTCAATTCCATTCTCCCGCTTGCTCCCTGTAAGCCTGGATCCCCTTGATACTCAAGAACCAATCCATCTCAATCTTAAATGGACTCAATCACCCACTGGCCTCGACAGCTTTTTGAATTCCACCACTCTCTGGCTGAAGAGGTTTCTCCTGATCTCCAATCTAAAAGGTCGTTCATTTACTCCACAGCCAGGGTATGTTTCTGTTTGTGATGCCAAAACTCCGAGCAAGATCAACTTCGCGAACTTGGTGCCCAAGATACGGTGGCGATCAGTAATTGAGTCAACCCGACAATGAGGTTGTCATGTTTCTACTGACTAAAGGCCTCAATGGCTGAGAGAACAATGGAGGAAAATATTGAAAATACATTTTTCAACATCAATCCAGTTCCGCACTGTGTAATAAAGCAAATTCCTCAAATAAGTGCGGAACCACATGTGAATACAACCGGAACATCTTCCACCAGGGCCTCTTTGTCAACCGCTGAGGTATAACTCGTGATATTGGGACGGCAATAAACGTGCAGCTCCAGTGGCGCAATCGGTCAGCGCGCGGTACTTATACAGCAGTATGGCGGCGTGCGCAATGCCGAGGTTGTGAGTTCGAGCCTCACCTGGAGCAGTTTTATCAACTCATGGTCAGACAGTCTACTGAAAAATGCAACTTTCTCTGCATTGACTGATGACCTTTCCTGAACAATACTTCGGCCATCAACCAGCTTATCCTGCAACGATTTGAAACTTCTAGAAATATCTGGGGAGAAACATGCGCAGGTGCTTCTTGTTCAGCTCGAAAATGCTTCCAAACGGCCGACAGCTTCCACTTTCATTGCGGCCAACTCATGTTTGCTTGGTATTTCTTTACTCAACTGGCGACAAACTCACACAGCTCGATGTCATTATCAAAAAGCTATTACATTTATTTCATTGAACCGTGTCAATGTTATCTTCGGCTTTGCTTGGAACATTTGTCTCATTAAAATAAACAACTGCTGAGACCAACAGGATCAAAATGACTCTCAACTGTTTCAAAACGTAAGTGAGATTCAACCACCTCACTTTGGGATATTATCACTTCTACTGCAGCTTGAATAAGGACAATAAACTGCCATTAGGATTCGGAAATCGACACTTCAATAAAAACCTCTCCTATATATCGTGTGCTGTCTTTCTATGTCAGTGTCCCGTTTGTGTGCATCACTTCATTTTTCCCTGAGTTGAATTCAACACGATGATTCATTTTTGTGGATGAAGATATTCTCCCCAACTCTCATTATTCTAAACTCCATGGCTCATGGACTGATTTTATTGGTATGCTCCCGGAGAACAATCTTCTCGTTCCTCTGAATCACTGAATATTTCTGACATGATCTTGAAGGCGAGTATTTCCTCTTCCGGGTTTGCTAATCATCACCGCACTTGCCTACATCGGTGTGCTCATTAAAACCGATGCAGTTGCAGTTAGAGTCATTTCCATTGACGGATTATTCAACCATTTTCCTCCACTTGGGACATGAAGAGTTTTTGAAAGATCCACAAAGCTGGAAACTGGGGTCTGTTCTCTATCACTGAATTTCACTCTCTCTCACTTGCCTGAGCCTGATGTTCCGAGAAGCCCTGATCTATGTTCATAAACACTGCTTTGAGTGAGACTTGATCTGACAACTGCGGCATTTTCACACGCCTCCTTGTAAAGGTTTGATTGCAATATTAATTGATTCGCAAACTGTGTTCCGGCTGCACGTGTTTAGAGAAAGAAAATGGAGCAGTACACACGATCATGACCAGGATTTGAAACAACACAGAATACCAACTATTGAACAATCTCGGCGCCACGCAATCTGCCGCCAGGAAACATCAAATAAGTGCAGGGCTGGAGGGGATGCCAAGAGCAGCACCAGAGACACAACACCAGGAAAACTCACCAAATCCCGCACTGAGATGAGGGAACTCAGAGTGGGAAGAATTTATGGAATTCGGGGCCTCAGAGGTTGCAAATGAGATTGGTAGTTTTCGACGGATTGAAAACACCAAGAGCTCAGGGGATAGTACAGAAAAGTAGCGATGATTAGGAGGCCGCCTATGATCTCACTGAACGGCGAGGCGGGGCTCGATGGGCTGAGTGGCTGCATGTGTTATTTGCATTTGTTATGTTTAAAACGAAAATATTCTTCCTTTTGTTGACTTGGTGAATAGACCGTAAGACCATTAGACATAGGAGCAGTATTCACGCCATTCAGCCCATCGAGTACGCTCCTCCATTCAATCATGGTTATTAAGTTCCTCAATTCCATTCTCCCGCTTGCTCCCTGTAAGCCTGGATCCCCTTGATACTCAAGAACCAATCCATCTCAATCTTAAATGGACTCAATCACCCACTGGCCTCGACAGCTTTTTGAATTCCACCACTCTCTGGCTGAAGAGGTTTCTCCTGATCTCCAATCTAAAAGGTCGTTCATTTACTCCACAGCCAGGGTATGTTTCTGTTTGTGATGCCAAAACTCCGAGCAAGATCAACTTCGCGAACTTGGTGCCCAAGATACGGTGGCGATCAGTAATTGAGTCAACCCGACAATGAGGTTGTCATGTTTCTACTGACTAAAGGCCTCAATGGCTGAGAGAACAATGGAGGAAAATATTGAAAATACATTTTTCAACATCAATCCAGTTCCGCACTGTGTAATAAAGCAAATTCCTCAAATAAGTGCGGAACCACATGTGAATACAACCGGAACATCTTCCACCAGGGCCTCTTTGTCAACCGCTGAGGTATAACTCGTGATATTGGGACGGCAGTAAACGTGCAGCTCCAGTGGCGCAATCGGTCAGCGCGCGGTACTTATACAGCAGTATGGCGGCGTGCGCAATGCCGAGGTTGTGAGTTCGAGCCTCACCTGGAGCAGTTTTATCAACTCATGGTCAGACAGTCTACTGAAAAATGCAACTTTCTCTGCATTGACTGATGACCTTTCCTGAACAATACTTCGGCCATCGGCCATCAACCAGCTTATCCTGCAACGATTTGAAACTTCTAGAAATATCTGGGGAGAAACATGCGCAGGTGCTTCTTGTTCAGCTCGAAAATGCTTCCAAACGGCCGACAGCTTCCACTTTCATTGCGGCCAACTCATGTTTGCTTGGTATTTCTTTACTCAACTGGCGACAAACTCACACAGCTCGATGTCATTATCAAAAAGCTATTACATTTATTTCATTGAACCGTGTCAATGTTATCTTCGGCTTTGCTTGGAACATTTGTCTCATTAAAATAAACAACTGCTGAGACCAACAGGATCAAAATGACTCTCAACTGTTTCAAAACGTAAGTGAGATTCAACCACCTCACTTTGGGATATTATCACTTCTACTGCAGCTTGAATAAGGACAATAAACTGCCATTAGGATTCGGAAATCGACACTTCAATAAAAACCTCTCCTATATATCGTGTGCTGTCTTTCTATGTCAGTGTCCCGTTTGTGTGCATCACTTCATTTTTCCCTGAGTTGAATTCAACACGATGATTCATTTTTGTGGATGAAGATATTCTCCCCAACTCTCATTATTCTAAACTCCATGGCTCATGGACTGATTTTATTGGTATGCTCCCGGAGAACAATCTTCTCGTTCCTCTGAATCACTGAATATTTCTGACATGATCTTGAAGGCGAGTATTTCCTCTTCCGGGTTTGCTAATCATCACCGCACTTGCCTACATCGGTGTGCTCATTAAAACCGATGCAGTTGCAGTTAGAGTCATTTCCATTGACGGATTATTCAACCATTTTCCTCCACTTGGGACATGAAGAGTTTTTGAAAGATCCACAAAGCTGGAAACTGGGGTCTGTTCTCTATCACTGAATTTCACTCTCTCTCACTTGCCTGAGCCTGATGTTCCGAGAAGCCCTGATCTATGTTCATAAACACTGCTTTGAGTGAGACTTGATCTGACAACTGCGGCATTTTCACACGCCTCCTTGTAAAGGTTTGATTGCAATATTAATTGATTCGCAAACTGTGTTCCGGCTGCACGTGTTTAGAGAAAGAAAATGGAGCAGTACACACGATCATGACCAGGATTTGAAACAACACAGAATACCAACTATTGAACAATCTCGGCGCCACGCAATCTGCCGCCAGGAAACATCAAATAAGTGCAGGGCTGGAGGGGATGCCAAGAGCAGCACCAGAGACACAACACCAGGAAAACTCACCAAATCCCGCACTGAGATGAGGGAACTCAGAGTGGGAAGAATTTATGGAATTCGGGGCCTCAGAGGTTGCAAATGAGATTGGTAGTTTTCGACGGATTGAAAACACCAAGAGCTCAGGGGATAGTACAGAAAAGTAGCGATGATTAGGAGGCCGCCTATGATCTCACTGAACGGCGAGGCGGGGCTCGATGGGCTGAGTGGCTGCATGTGTTATTTGCATTTGTTATGTTTAAAACGAAAATATTCTTCCTTTTGTTGACTTGGTGAATAGACCGTAAGACCATTAGACATAGGAGCAGTATTCACGCCATTCAGCCCATCGAGTACGCTCCTCCATTCAATCATGGTTATTAAGTTCCTCAATTCCATTCTCCCGCTTGCTCCCTGTAAGCCTGGATCCCCTTGATACTCAAGAACCAATCCATCTCAATCTTAAATGGACTCAATCACCCACTGGCCTCGACAGCTTTTTGAATTCCACCACTCTCTGGCTGAAGAGGTTTCTCCTGATCTCCAATCTAAAAGGTCGTTCATTTACTCCACAGCCAGGGTATGTTTCTGTTTGTGATGCCAAAACTCCGAGCAAGATCAACTTCGCGAACTTGGTGCCCAAGATACGGTGGCGATCAGTAATTGAGTCAACCCGACAATGAGGTTGTCATGTTTCTACTGACTAAAGGCCTCAATGGCTGAGAGAACAATGGAGGAAAATATTGAAAATACATTTTTCAACATCAATCCAGTTCCGCACTGTGTAATAAAGCAAATTCCTCAAATAAGTGCGGAACCACATGTGAATACAACCGGAACATCTTCCACCAGGGCCTCTTTGTCAACCGCTGAGGTATAACTCGTGATATTGGGACGGCAATAAACGTGCAGCTCCAGTGGCGCAATCGGTCAGCGCGCGGTACTTATACAGCAGTATGGCGGCGTGCGCAATGCCGAGGTTGTGAGTTCGAGCCTCACCTGGAGCAGTTTTATCAACTCATGGTCAGACAGTCTACTGAAAAATGCAACTTTCTCTGCATTGACTGATGACCTTTCCTGAACAATACTTCGGCCATCAACCAGCTTATCCTGCAACGATTTGAAACTTCTAGAAATATCTGGGGAGAAACATGCGCAGGTGCTTCTTGTTCAGCTCGAAAATGCTTCCAAACGGCCGACAGCTTCCACTTTCATTGCGGCCAACTCATGTTTGCTTGGTATTTCTTTACTCAACTGGCGACAAACTCACACAGCTCGATGTCATTATCAAAAAGCTATTACATTTATTTCATTGAACCGTGTCAATGTTATCTTCGGCTTTGCTTGGAACATTTGTCTCATTAAAATAAACAACTGCTGAGACCAACAGGATCAAAATGACTCTCAACTGTTTCAAAACGTAAGTGAGATTCAACCACCTCACTTTGGGATATTATCACTTCTACTGCAGCTTGAATAAGGACAATAAACTGCCATTAGGATTCGGAAATCGACACTTCAATAAAAACCTCTCCTATATATCGTGTGCTGTCTTTCTATGTCAGTGTCCCGTTTGTGTGCATCACTTCATTTTTCCCTGAGTTGAATTCAACACGATGATTCATTTTTGTGGATGAAGATATTCTCCCCAACTCTCATTATTCTAAACTCCATGGCTCATGGACTGATTTTATTGGTATGCTCCCGGAGAACAATCTTCTCGTTCCTCTGAATCACTGAATATTTCTGACATGATCTTGAAGGCGAGTATTTCCTCTTCCGGGTTTGCTAATCATCACCGCACTTGCCTACATCGGTGTGCTCATTAAAACCGATGCAGTTGCAGTTAGAGTCATTTCCATTGACGGATTATTCAACCATTTTCCTCCACTTGGGACATGAAGAGTTTTTGAAAGATCCACAAAGCTGGAAACTGGGGTCTGTTCTCTATCACTGAATTTCACTCTCTCTCACTTGCCTGAGCCTGATGTTCCGAGAAGCCCTGATCTATGTTCATAAACACTGCTTTGAGTGAGACTTGATCTGACAACTGCGGCATTTTCACACGCCTCCTTGTAAAGGTTTGATTGCAATATTAATTGATTCGCAAACTGTGTTCCGGCTGCACGTGTTTAGAGAAAGAAAATGGAGCAGTACACACGATCATGACCAGGATTTGAAACAACACAGAATACCAACTATTGAACAATCTCGGCGCCACGCAATCTGCCGCCAGGAAACATCAAATAAGTGCAGGGCTGGAGGGGATGCCAAGAGCAGCACCAGAGACACAACACCAGGAAAACTCACCAAATCCCGCACTGAGATGAGGGAACTCAGAGTGGGAAGAATTTATGGAATTCGGGGCCTCAGAGGTTGCAAATGAGATTGGTAGTTTTCGACGGATTGAAAACACCAAGAGCTCAGGGGATAGTACAGAAAAGTAGCGATGATTAGGAGGCCGCCTATGATCTCACTGAACGGCGAGGCGGGGCTCGATGGGCTGAGTGGCTGCATGTGTTATTTGCATTTGTTATGTTTAAAACGAAAATATTCTTCCTTTTGTTGACTTGGTGAATAGACCGTAAGACCATTAGACATAGGAGCAGTATTCACGCCATTCAGCCCATCGAGTACGCTCCTCCATTCAATCATGGTTATTAAGTTCCTCAATTCCATTCTCCCGCTTGCTCCCTGTAAGCCTGGATCCCCTTGATACTCAAGAACCAATCCATCTCAATCTTAAATGGACTCAATCACCCACTGGCCTCGACAGCTTTTTGAATTCCACCACTCTCTGGCTGAAGAGGTTTCTCCTGATCTCCAATCTAAAAGGTCGTTCATTTACTCCACAGCCAGGGTATGTTTCTGTTTGTGATGCCAAAACTCCGAGCAAGATCAACTTCGCGAACTTGGTGCCCAAGATACGGTGGCGATCAGTAATTGAGTCAACCCGACAATGAGGTTGTCATGTTTCTACTGACTAAAGGCCTCAATGGCTGAGAGAACAATGGAGGAAAATATTGAAAATACATTTTTCAACATCAATCCAGTTCCGCACTGTGTAATAAAGCAAATTCCTCAAATAAGTGCGGAACCACATGTGAATACAACCGGAACATCTTCCACCAGGGCCTCTTTGTCAACCGCTGAGGTATAACTCGTGATATTGGGACGGCAGAAAACGTGCAGCTCCAGTGGTGCAATCGGTCAGCGCGCGGTACTTATACAGCAGTATGGCGGCGTGCGCAATGCCGAGGTTGTGAGTTCGAGCCTCACCTGGAGCAGTTTTATCAACTCATGGTCAGACAGTCTACTGAAAAATGCAACTTTCTCTGCATTGACTGATGACCTTTCCTGAACAATACCTCGGCCATCAACCGGCTTATCCTGCAACGATTTGAAACTTCTAGAAATATCTGGGGAGAAACATGCGCAGGTGCTTCTTGTTCAGCTCGAAAATGCTTCCAAACGGCCGACAGCTTCCACTTTCATTGCGGCCAACTCATGTTTGCTTGGTATTTCTTTACTCAACTGGCGACAAACTCACACAGCTCGATGTCATTATCAAAAAGCTATTACATTTATTTCATTGAACCGTGTCAATGTTATCTTCGGCTTTGCTTGGAACATTTGTCTCATTAAAATAAACAACTGCTGAGACCAACAGGATCAAAATGACTCTCAACTGTTTCAAAACGTAAGTGAGATTCAACCACCTCACTTTGGGATATTATCACTTCTACTGCAGCTTGAATAAGGACAATAAACTGCCATTAGGATTCGGAAATCGACACTTCAATAAAAACCTCTCCTATATATCGTGTGCTGTCTTTCTATGTCAGTGTCCCGTTTGTGTGCATCACTTCATTTTTCCCTGAGTTGAATTCAACACGATGATTCATTTTTGTGGATGAAGATATTCTCCCCAACTCTCATTATTCTAAACTCCATGGCTCATGGACTGATTTTATTGGTATGCTCCCGGAGAACAATCTTCTCGTTCCTCTGAATCACTGAATATTTCTGACATGATCTTGAAGGCGAGTATTTCCTCTTCCGGGTTTGCTAATCATCACCGCACTTGCCTACATCGGTGTGCTCATTAAAACCGATGCAGTTGCAGTTAGAGTCATTTCCATTGACGGATTATTCAACCATTTTCCTCCACTTGGGACATGAAGAGTTTTTGAAAGATCCACAAAGCTGGAAACTGGGGTCTGTTCTCTATCACTGAATTTCACTCTCTCTCACTTGCCTGAGCCTGATGTTCCGAGAAGCCCTGATCTATGTTCATAAACACTGCTTTGAGTGAGACTTGATCTGACAACTGCGGCATTTTCACACGCCTCCTTGTAAAGGTTTGATTGCAATATTAATTGATTCGCAAACTGTGTTCCGGCTGCACGTGTTTAGAGAAAGAAAATGGAGCAGTACACACGATCATGACCAGGATTTGAAACAACACAGAATACCAACTATTGAACAATCTCGGCGCCACGCAATCTGCCGCCAGGAAACATCAAATAAGTGCAGGGCTGGAGGGGATGCCAAGAGCAGCACCAGAGACACAACACCAGGAAAACTCACCAAATCCCGCACTGAGATGAGGGAACTCAGAGTGGGAAGAATTTATGGAATTCGGGGCCTCAGAGGTTGCAAATGAGATTGGTAGTTTTCGACGGATTGAAAACACCAAGAGCTCAGGGGATAGTACAGAAAAGTAGCGATGATTAGGAGGCCGCCTATGATCTCACTGAACGGCGAGGCGGGGCTCGATGGGCTGAGTGGCTGCATGTGTTATTTGCATTTGTTATGTTTAAAACGAAAATATTCTTCCTTTTGTTGACTTGGTGAATAGACCGTAAGACCATTAGACATAGGAGCAGTATTCACGCCATTCAGCCCATCGAGTACGCTCCTCCATTCAATCATGGTTATTAAGTTCCTCAATTCCATTCTCCCGCTTGCTCCCTGTAAGCCTGGATCCCCTTGATACTCAAGAACCAATCCATCTCAATCTTAAATGGACTCAATCACCCACTGGCCTCGACAGCTTTTTGAATTCCACCACTCTCTGGCTGAAGAGGTTTCTCCTGATCTCCAATCTAAAAGGTCGTTCATTTACTCCACAGCCAGGGTATGTTTCTGTTTGTGATGCCAAAACTCCGAGCAAGATCAACTTCGCGAACTTGGTGCCCAAGATACGGTGGCGATCAGTAATTGAGTCAACCCGACAATGAGGTTGTCATGTTTCTACTGACTAAAGGCCTCAATGGCTGAGAGAACAATGGAGGAAAATATTGAAAATACATTTTTCAACATCAATCCAGTTCCGCACTGTGTAATAAAGCAAATTCCTCAAATAAGTGCGGAACCACATGTGAATACAACCGGAACATCTTCCACCAGGGCCTCTTTGTCAACCGCTGAGGTATAACTCGTGATATTGGGACGGCAGTAAACGTGCAGCTCCAGTGGCGCAATCGGTCAGCGCGCGGTACTTATACAGCAGTATGGCGGCGTGCGCAATGCCGAGGTTGTGAGTTCGAGCCTCACCTGGAGCAGTTTTATCAACTCATGGTCAGACAGTCTACTGAAAAATGCAACTTTCTCTGCATTGACTGATGACCTTTCCTGAACAATACTTCGGCCATCAACCAGCTTATCCTGCAACGATTTGAAACTTCTAGAAATATCTGGGGAGAAACATGCGCAGGTGCTTCTTGTTCAGCTCGAAAATGCTTCCAAACGGCCGACAGCTTCCACTTTCATTGCGGCCAACTCATGTTTGCTTGGTATTTCTTTACTCAACTGGCGACAAACTCACACAGCTCGATGTCATTATCAAAAAGCTATTACATTTATTTCATTGAACCGTGTCAATGTTATCTTCGGCTTTGCTTGGAACATTTGTCTCATTAAAATAAACAACTGCTGAGACCAACAGGATCAAAATGACTCTCAACTGTTTCAAAACGTAAGTGAGATTCAACCACCTCACTTTGGGATATTATCACTTCTACTGCAGCTTGAATAAGGACAATAAACTGCCATTAGGATTCGGAAATCGACACTTCAATAAAAACCTCTCCTATATATCGTGTGCTGTCTTTCTATGTCAGTGTCCCGTTTGTGTGCATCACTTCATTTTTCCCTGAGTTGAATTCAACACGATGATTCATTTTTGTGGATGAAGATATTCTCCCCAACTCTCATTATTCTAAACTCCATGGCTCATGGACTGATTTTATTGGTATGCTCCCGGAGAACAATCTTCTCGTTCCTCTGAATCACTGAATATTTCTGACATGATCTTGAAGGCGAGTATTTCCTCTTCCGGGTTTGCTAATCATCACCGCACTTGCCTACATCGGTGTGCTCATTAAAACCGATGCAGTTGCAGTTAGAGTCATTTCCATTGACGGATTATTCAACCATTTTCCTCCACTTGGGACATGAAGAGTTTTTGAAAGATCCACAAAGCTGGAAACTGGGGTCTGTTCTCTATCACTGAATTTCACTCTCTCTCACTTGCCTGAGCCTGATGTTCCGAGAAGCCCTGATCTATGTTCATAAACACTGCTTTGAGTGAGACTTGATCTGACAACTGCGGCATTTTCACACGCCTCCTTGTAAAGGTTTGATTGCAATATTAATTGATTCGCAAACTGTGTTCCGGCTGCACGTGTTTAGAGAAAGAAAATGGAGCAGTACACACGATCATGACCAGGATTTGAAACAACACAGAATACCAACTATTGAACAATCTCGGCGCCACGCAATCTGCCGCCAGGAAACATCAAATAAGTGCAGGGCTGGAGGGGATGCCAAGAGCAGCACCAGAGACACAACACCAGGAAAACTCACCAAATCCCGCACTGAGATGAGGGAACTCAGAGTGGGAAGAATTTATGGAATTCGGGGCCTCAGAGGTTGCAAATGAGATTGGTAGTTTTCGACGGATTGAAAACACCAAGAGCTCAGGGGATAGTACAGAAAAGTAGCGATGATTAGGAGGCCGCCTATGATCTCACTGAACGGCGAGGCGGGGCTCGATGGGCTGAGTGGCTGCATGTGTTATTTGCATTTGTTATGTTTAAAACGAAAATATTCTTCCTTTTGTTGACTTGGTGAATAGACCGTAAGACCATTAGACATAGGAGCAGTATTCACGCCATTCAGCCCATCGAGTACGCTCCTCCATTCAATCATGGTTATTAAGTTCCTCAATTCCATTCTCCCGCTTGCTCCCTGTAAGCCTGGATCCCCTTGATACTCAAGAACCAATCCATCTCAATCTTAAATGGACTCAATCACCCACTGGCCTCGACAGCTTTTTGAATTCCACCACTCTCTGGCTGAAGAGGTTTCTCCTGATCTCCAATCTAAAAGGTCGTTCATTTACTCCACAGCCAGGGTATGTTTCTGTTTGTGATGCCAAAACTCCGAGCAAGATCAACTTCGCGAACTTGGTGCCCAAGATACGGTGGCGATCAGTAATTGAGTCAACCCGACAATGAGGTTGTCATGTTTCTACTGACTAAAGGCCTCAATGGCTGAGAGAACAATGGAGGAAAATATTGAAAATACATTTTTCAACATCAATCCAGTTCCGCACTGTGTAATAAAGCAAATTCCTCAAATAAGTGCGGAACCACATGTGAATACAACCGGAACATCTTCCACCAGGGCCTCTTTGTCAACCGCTGAGGTATAACTCGTGATATTGGGACGGCAGTAAACGTGCAGCTCCAGTGGCGCAATCGGTCAGCGCGCGGTACTTATACAGCAGTATGGCGGCGTGCGCAATGCCGAGGTTGTGAGTTCGAGCCTCACCTGGAGCAGTTTTATCAACTCATGGTCAGACAGTCTACTGAAAAATGCAACTTTCTCTGCATTGACTGATGACCTTTCCTGAACAATACTTCGGCCATCAACCAGCTTATCCTGCAACGATTTGAAACTTCTAGAAATATCTGGGGAGAAACATGCGCAGGTGCTTCTTGTTCAGCTCGAAAATGCTTCCAAACGGCCGACAGCTTCCACTTTCATTGCGGCCAACTCATGTTTGCTTGGTATTTCTTTACTCAACTGGCGACAAACTCACACAGCTCGATGTCATTATCAAAAAGCTATTACATTTATTTCATTGAACCGTGTCAATGTTATCTTCGGCTTTGCTTGGAACATTTGTCTCATTAAAATAAACAACTGCTGAGACCAACAGGATCAAAATGACTCTCAACTGTTTCAAAACGTAAGTGAGATTCAACCACCTCACTTTGGGATATTATCACTTCTACTGCAGCTTGAATAAGGACAATAAACTGCCATTAGGATTCGGAAATCGACACTTCAATAAAAACCTCTCCTATATATCGTGTGCTGTCTTTCTATGTCAGTGTCCCGTTTGTGTGCATCACTTCATTTTTCCCTGAGTTGAATTCAACACGATGATTCATTTTTGTGGATGAAGATATTCTCCCCAACTCTCATTATTCTAAACTCCATGGCTCATGGACTGATTTTATTGGTATGCTCCCGGAGAACAATCTTCTCGTTCCTCTGAATCACTGAATATTTCTGACATGATCTTGAAGGCGAGTATTTCCTCTTCCGGGTTTGCTAATCATCACCGCACTTGCCTACATCGGTGTGCTCATTAAAACCGATGCAGTTGCAGTTAGAGTCATTTCCATTGACGGATTATTCAACCATTTTCCTCCACTTGGGACATGAAGAGTTTTTGAAAGATCCACAAAGCTGGAAACTGGGGTCTGTTCTCTATCACTGAATTTCACTCTCTCTCACTTGCCTGAGCCTGATGTTCCGAGAAGCCCTGATCTATGTTCATAAACACTGCTTTGAGTGAGACTTGATCTGACAACTGCGGCATTTTCACACGCCTCCTTGTAAAGGTTTGATTGCAATATTAATTGATTCGCAAACTGTGTTCCGGCTGCACGTGTTTAGAGAAAGAAAATGGAGCAGTACACACGATCATGACCAGGATTTGAAACAACACAGAATACCAACTATTGAACAATCTCGGCGCCACGCAATCTGCCGCCAGGAAACATCAAATAAGTGCAGGGCTGGAGGGGATGCCAAGAGCAGCACCAGAGACACAACACCAGGAAAACTCACCAAATCCCGCACTGAGATGAGGGAACTCAGAGTGGGAAGAATTTATGGAATTCGGGGCCTCAGAGGTTGCAAATGAGATTGGTAGTTTTCGACGGATTGAAAACACCAAGAGCTCAGGGGATAGTACAGAAAAGTAGCGATGATTAGGAGGCCGCCTATGATCTCACTGAACGGCGAGGCGGGGCTCGATGGGCTGAGTGGCTGCATGTGTTATTTGCATTTGTTATGTTTAAAACGAAAATATTCTTCCTTTTGTTGACTTGGTGAATAGACCGTAAGACCATTAGACATAGGAGCAGTATTCACGCCATTCAGCCCATCGAGTACGCTCCTCCATTCAATCATGGTTATTAAGTTCCTCAATTCCATTCTCCCGCTTGCTCCCTGTAAGCCTGGATCCCCTTGATACTCAAGAACCAATCCATCTCAATCTTAAATGGACTCAATCACCCACTGGCCTCGACAGCTTTTTGAATTCCACCACTCTCTGGCTGAAGAGGTTTCTCCTGATCTCCAATCTAAAAGGTCGTTCATTTACTCCACAGCCAGGGTATGTTTCTGTTTGTGATGCCAAAACTCCGAGCAAGATCAACTTCGCGAACTTGGTGCCCAAGATACGGTGGCGATCAGTAATTGAGTCAACCCGACAATGAGGTTGTCATGTTTCTACTGACTAAAGGCCTCAATGGCTGAGAGAACAATGGAGGAAAATATTGAAAATACATTTTTCAACATCAATCCAGTTCCGCACTGTGTAATAAAGCAAATTCCTCAAATAAGTGCGGAACCACATGTGAATACAACCGGAACATCTTCCACCAGGGCCTCTTTGTCAACCGCTGAGGTATAACTCGTGATATTGGGACGGCAATAAACGTGCAGCTCCAGTGGCGCAATCGGTCAGCGCGCGGTACTTATACAGCAGTATGGCGGCGTGCGCAATGCCGAGGTTGTGAGTTCGAGCCTCACCTGGAGCAGTTTTATCAACTCATGGTCAGACAGTCTACTGAAAAATGCAACTTTCTCTGCATTGACTGATGACCTTTCCTGAACAATACTTCGGCCATCAACCAGCTTATCCTGCAACGATTTGAAACTTCTAGAAATATCTGGGGAGAAACATGCGCAGGTGCTTCTTGTTCAGCTCGAAAATGCTTCCAAACGGCCGACAGCTTCCACTTTCATTGCGGCCAACTCATGTTTGCTTGGTATTTCTTTACTCAACTGGCGACAAACTCACACAGCTCGATGTCATTATCAAAAAGCTATTACATTTATTTCATTGAACCGTGTCAATGTTATCTTCGGCTTTGCTTGGAACATTTGTCTCATTAAAATAAACAACTGCTGAGACCAACAGGATCAAAATGACTCTCAACTGTTTCAAAACGTAAGTGAGATTCAACCACCTCACTTTGGGATATTATCACTTCTACTGCAGCTTGAATAAGGACAATAAACTGCCATTAGGATTCGGAAATCGACACTTCAATAAAAACCTCTCCTATATATCGTGTGCTGTCTTTCTATGTCAGTGTCCCGTTTGTGTGCATCACTTCATTTTTCCCTGAGTTGAATTCAACACGATGATTCATTTTTGTGGATGAAGATATTCTCCCCAACTCTCATTATTCTAAACTCCATGGCTCATGGACTGATTTTATTGGTATGCTCCCGGAGAACAATCTTCTCGTTCCTCTGAATCACTGAATATTTCTGACATGATCTTGAAGGCGAGTATTTCCTCTTCCGGGTTTGCTAATCATCACCGCACTTGCCTACATCGGTGTGCTCATTAAAACCGATGCAGTTGCAGTTAGAGTCATTTCCATTGACGGATTATTCAATCATTTTCCTCCACTTGGGACATGAAGAGTTTTTGAAAGATCCACAAAGCTGGAAACTGGGGTCTGTTCTCTATCACTGAATTTCACTCACTGTCATTTGCCTGAGCCTGATGTTCCGAGAAGCCCTGATCTATGTTCATAAACACTGCTTTGAGTGAGACTTGACCTGACAACTGCGGCATTTTCACACGCCTCCTTGTAAAGGTTTGATTGCAATATTAATTGATTCGCAAACTGTGTTCCGGCTGCACGTGTTTAGAGAAAGAAAATGGAGCAGTACACACGATCATGACCAGGATTTGAAACAACACAGAATACCAACTATTGAACAATCTCGGCGCCACGCAATCTGCCGCCAGGAAACATCAAATAAGTGCAGGGCTGGAGGGGATGCCAAGAGCAGCACCAGAGACACAACACCAGGAAAACTCACCAAATCCCGCACTGAGATGAGGGAACTCAGAGTGGGAAGAATTTATGGAATTCGGGGCCTCAGAGGTTGCAAATGAGATTGGTAGTTTTCGACGGATTGAAAACACCAAGAGCTCAGGGGATAGTACAGAAAAGTAGCGATGATTAGGAGGCCGCCTATGATCTCACTGAACGGCGAGGCGGGGCTCGATGGGCTGAGTGGCTGCATGTGTTATTTGCATTTGTTATGTTTAAAACGAAAATATTCTTCCTTTTGTTGACTTGGTGAATAGACCGTAAGACCATTAGACATAGGAGCAGTATTCACGCCATTCAGCCCATCGAGTACGCTCCTCCATTCAATCATGGTTATTAAGTTCCTCAATTCCATTCTCCCGCTTGCTCCCTGTAAGCCTGGATCCCCTTGATACTCAAGAACCAATCCATCTCAATCTTAAATGGACTCAATCACCCACTGGCCTCGACAGCTTTTTGAATTCCACCACTCTCTGGCTGAAGAGGTTTCTCCTGATCTCCAATCTAAAAGGTCGTTCATTTACTCCACAGCCAGGGTACGTTTCTGTTTGTGATGCCAAAACTCCGAGCAAGATCAACTTCGCGAACTTGGTGCCCAAGATACGGTGGCGATCAGTAATTGAGTCAACCCGACAATGAGGTTGTCATGTTTCTACTGACTAAAGGCCTCAATGGCTGAGAGAACAATGGAGGAAAATATTGAAAATACATTTTTCAACATCAATCCCGTTCCGCACTGTGTAATAAAGCAAATTCCTCAAATAAGTGCGGAACCACATGTGAATACAACCGGAACATCTTCCACCAGGGCCTCTTTGTCAACCGCTGAGGTATAACTCGTGATATTGGGACGGCAATAAACGTGCAGCTCCAGTGGCGCAATCGGTCAGCGCGCGGTACTTATACAGCAGTATGGCGGCGTGCGCAATGCCGAGGTTGTGAGTTCGAGCCTCACCTGGAGCAGTTTTATCAACTCATGGTCAGACAGTCTACTGAAAAATGCAACTTTCTCTGCATTGACTGATGACCTTTCCTGAACAATACTTCGGCCATCAACCAGCTTATCCTGCAACGATTTGAAACTTCTAGAAATATCTGGGGAGAAACATGCGCAGGTGCTTCTTGTTCAGCTCGAAAATGCTTCCAAACGGCCGACAGCTTCCACTTTCATTGCGGCCAACTCATGTTTGCTTGGTATTTCTTTACTCAACTGGCGACAAACTCTCACAGCTCGATGTCATTATCAAAAAGCTATTACATTTATTTCATTGAACCGTGTCAATGTTATCTTCGGCTTTGCTTGGAACATTTGTCTCATTAAAATAAACAACTGCTGAGACCAACAGGATCAAAATGACTCTCAACTGTTTCAAAACGTAAGTGAGATTCAACCACCTCACTTTGGGATATTATCACTTCTACTGCAGCTTGAATAAGGACAATAAACTGCCATTAGGATTCGGAAATCGACACTTCAATAAAAACCTCTCCTATATATCGTGTGCTGTCTTTCTATGTCAGTGTCCCGTTTGTGTGCATCACTTCATTTTTCCCTGAGTTGAATTCAACACGATGATTCATTTTTGTGGATGAAGATATTCTCCCCAACTCTCATTATTCTAAACTCCATGGCTCATGGACTGATTTTATTGGTATGCTCCCGGAGAACAATCTTCTCGTTCCTCTGAATCACTGAATATTTCTGACATGATCTTGAAGGCGAGTATTTCCTCTTCCGGGTTTGCTAATCATCACCGCACTTGCCTACATCGGTGTGCTCATTAAAACCGATGCAGTTGCAGTTAGAGTCATTTCCATTGACGGATTATTCAACCATTTTCCTCCACTTGGGACATGAAGAGTTTTTGAAAGATCCACAAAGCTGGAAACTGGGGTCTGTTCTCTATCACTGAATTTCACTCTCTCTCACTTGCCTGAGCCTGATGTTCCGAGAAGCCCTGATCTATGTTCATAAACACTGCTTTGAGTGAGACTTGATCTGACAACTGCGGCATTTTCACACGCCTCCTTGTAAAGGTTTGATTGCAATATTAATTGATTCGCAAACTGTGTTCCGGCTGCACGTGTTAAGAGAAAGAAAATGGAGCAGTACACACGATCATGACCAGGATTTGAAACAACACAGAATACCAACTATTGAACAATCTCGGCGCCACGCAATCTGCCGCCAGGAAACATCAAATAAGTGCAGGGCTGGAGGGGATGCCAAGAGCAGCACCAGAGACTCAACACCAGGAAAACTCACCAAATCCCGCACTGAGATGAGGGAACTCAGAGTGGGAAGAATTTATGGAATTCGGGGCCTCAGAGGTTGCAAATGAGATTGGTAGTTTTCGACGGATTGAAAACACCAAGAGCTCAGGGGATAGTACAGAAAAGTAGCGATGATTAGGAGGCCGCCTATGATCTCACTGAACGGCGAGGCGGGGCTCGATGGGCTGAGTGGCTGCATGTGTTATTTGCATTTGTTATGTTTAAAACGAAAATATTCTTCCTTTTGTTGACTTGGTGAATAGACCGTAAGACCATTAGACATAGGAGCAGTATTCACGCCATTCAGCCCATCGAGTACGCTCCTCCATTCAATCATGGTTATTAAGTTCCTCAATTCCATTCTCCCGCTTGCTCCCTGTAAGCCTGGATCCCCTTGATACTCAAGAACCAATCCATCTCAATCTTAAATGGACTCAATCACCCACTGGCCTCGACAGCTTTTTGAATTCCACCACTCTCTGGCTGAAGAGGTTTCTCCTGATCTCCAATCTAAAAGGTCGTTCATTTACTCCACAGCCAGGGTATGTTTCTGTTTGTGATGCCAAAACTCCGAGCAAGATCAACTTCGCGAACTTGGTGCCCAAGATACGGTGGCGATCAGTAATTGAGTCAACCCGACAATGAGGTTGTCATGTTTCTACTGACTAAAGGCCTCAATGGCTGAGAGAACAATGGAGGAAAATATTGAAAATACATTTTTCAACATCAATCCAGTTCCGCACTGTGTAATAAAGCAAATTCCTCAAATAAGTGCGGAACCACATGTGAATACAACCGGAACATCTTCCACCAGGGCCTCTTTGTCAACCGCTGAGGTATAACTCGTGATATTGGGACGGCAATAAACGTGCAGCTCCAGTGGCGCAATCGGTCAGCGCGCGGTACTTATACAGCAGTATGGCGGCGTGCGCAATGCCGAGGTTGTGAGTTCGAGCCTCACCTGGAGCAGTTTTATCAACTCATGGTCAGACAGTCTACTGAAAAATGCAACTTTCTCTGCATTGACTGATGACCTTTCCTGAACAATACTTCGGCCATCAACCAGCTTATCCTGCAACGATTTGAAACTTCTAGAAATATCTGGGGAGAAACATGCGCAGGTGCTTCTTGTTCAGCTCGAAAATGCTTCCAAACGGCCGACAGCTTCCACTTTCATTGCGGCCAACTCATGTTTGCTTGGTATTTCTTTACTCAACTGGCGACAAACTCACACAGCTCGATGTCATTATCAAAAAGCTATTACATTTATTTCATTGAACCGTGTCAATGTTATCTTCGGCTTTGCTTGGAACATTTGTCTCATTAAAATAAACAACTGCTGAGACCAACAGGATCAAAATGACTCTCAACTGTTTCAAAACGTAAGTGAGATTCAACCACCTCACTTTGGGATATTATCACTTCTACTGCAGCTTGAATAAGGACAATAAACTGCCATTAGGATTCGGAAATCGACACTTCAATAAAAACCTCTCCTATATATCGTGTGCTGTCTTTCTATGTCAGTGTCCCGTTTGTGTGCATCACTTCATTTTTCCCTGAGTTGAATTCAACACGATGATTCATTTTTGTGGATGAAGATATTCTCCCCAACTCTCATTATTCTAAACTCCATGGCTCATGGACTGATTTTATTGGTATGCTCCCGGAGAACAATCTTCTCGTTCCTCTGAATCACTGAATATTTCTGACATGATCTTGAAGGCGAGTATTTCCTCTTCCGGGTTTGCTAATCATCACCGCACTTGCCTACATCGGTGTGCTCATTAAAACCGATGCAGTTGCAGTTAGAGTCATTTCCATTGACGGATTATTCAACCATTTTCCTCCACTTGGGACATGAAGAGTTTTTGAAAGATCCACAAAGCTGGAAACTGGGGTCTGTTCTCTATCACTGAATTTCACTCTCTCTCACTTGCCTGAGCCTGATGTTCCGAGAAGCCCTGATCTATGTTCATAAACACTGCTTTGAGTGAGACTTGATCTGACAACTGCGGCATTTTCACACGCCTCCTTGTAAAGGTTTGATTGCAATATTAATTGATTCGCAAACTGTGTTCCGGCTGCACGTGTTAAGAGAAAGAAAATGGAGCAGTACACACGATCATGACCAGGATTTGAAACAACACAGAATACCAACTATTGAACAATCTCGGCGCCACGCAATCTGCCGCCAGGAAACATCAAATAAGTGCAGGGCTGGAGGGGATGCCAAGAGCAGCACCAGAGACTCAACACCAGGAAAACTCACCAAATCCCGCACTGAGATGAGGGAACTCAGAGTGGGAAGAATTTATGGAATTCGGGGCCTCAGAGGTTGCAAATGAGATTGGTAGTTTTCGACGGATTGAAAACACCAAGAGCTCAGGGGATAGTACAGAAAAGTAGCGATGATTAGGAGGCCGCCTATGATCTCACTGAACGGCGAGGCGGGGCTCGATGGGCTGAGTGGCTGCATGTGTTATTTGCATTTGTTATGTTTAAAACGAAAATATTCTTCCTTTTGTTGACTTGGTGAATAGACCGTAAGACCATTAGACATAGGAGCAGTATTCACGCCATTCAGCCCATCGAGTACGCTCCTCCATTCAATCATGGTTATTAAGTTCCTCAATTCCATTCTCCCGCTTGCTCCCTGTAAGCCTGGATCCCCTTGATACTCAAGAACCAATCCATCTCAATCTTAAATGGACTCAATCACCCACTGGCCTCGACAGCTTTTTGAATTCCACCACTCTCTGGCTGAAGAGGTTTCTCCTGATCTCCAATCTAAAAGGTCGTTCATTTACTCCACAGCCAGGGTATGTTTCTGTTTGTGATGCCAAAACTCCGAGCAAGATCAACTTCGCGAACTTGGTGCCCAAGATACGGTGGCGATCAGTAATTGAGTCAACCCGACAATGAGGTTGTCATGTTTCTACTGACTAAAGGCCTCAATGGCTGAGAGAACAATGGAGGAAAATATTGAAAATACATTTTTCAACATCAATCCAGTTCCGCACTGTGTAATAAAGCAAATTCCTCAAATAAGTGCGGAACCACATGTGAATACAACCGGAACATCTTCCACCAGGGCCTCTTTGTCAACCGCTGAGGTATAACTCGTGATATTGGGACGGCAATAAACGTGCAGCTCCAGTGGCGCAATCGGTCAGCGCGCGGTACTTATACAGCAGTATGGCGGCGTGCGCAATGCCGAGGTTGTGAGTTCGAGCCTCACCTGGAGCAGTTTTATCAACTCATGGTCAGACAGTCTACTGAAAAATGCAACTTTCTCTGCATTGACTGATGACCTTTCCTGAACAATACTTCGGCCATCAACCAGCTTATCCTGCAACGATTTGAAACTTCTAGAAATATCTGGGGAGAAACATGCGCAGGTGCTTCTTGTTCAGCTCGAAAATGCTTCCAAACGGCCGACAGCTTCCACTTTCATTGCGGCCAACTCATGTTTGCTTGGTATTTCTTTACTCAACTGGCGACAAACTCACACAGCTCGATGTCATTATCAAAAAGCTATTACATTTATTTCATTGAACCGTGTCAATGTTATCTTCGGCTTTGCTTGGAACATTTGTCTCATTAAAATAAACAACTGCTGAGACCAACAGGATCAAAATGACTCTCAACTGTTTCAAAACGTAAGTGAGATTCAACCACCTCACTTTGGGATATTATCACTTCTACTGCAGCTTGAATAAGGACAATAAACTGCCATTAGGATTCGGAAATCGACACTTCAATAAAAACCTCTCCTATATATCGTGTGCTGTCTTTCTATGTCAGTGTCCCGTTTGTGTGCATCACTTCATTTTTCCCTGAGTTGAATTCAACACGATGATTCATTTTTGTGGATGAAGATATTCTCCCCAACTCTCATTATTCTAAACTCCATGGCTCATGGACTGATTTTATTGGTATGCTCCCGGAGAACAATCTTCTCGTTCCTCTGAATCACTGAATATTTCTGACATGATCTTGAAGGCGAGTATTTCCTCTTCCGGGTTTGCTAATCATCACCGCACTTGCCTACATCGGTGTGCTCATTAAAACCGATGCAGTTGCAGTTAGAGTCATTTCCATTGACGGATTATTCAACCATTTTCCTCCACTTGGGACATGAAGAGTTTTTGAAAGATCCACAAAGCTGGAAACTGGGGTCTGTTCTCTATCACTGAATTTCACTCTCTCTCACTTGCCTGAGCCTGATGTTCCGAGAAGCCCTGATCTATGTTCATAAACACTGCTTTGAGTGAGACTTGATCTGACAACTGCGGCATTTTCACACGCCTCCTTGTAAAGGTTTGATTGCAATATTAATTGATTCGCAAACTGTGTTCCGGCTGCACGTGTTTAGAGAAAGAAAATGGAGCAGTACACACGATCATGACCAGGATTTGAAACAACACAGAATACCAACTATTGAACAATCTCGGCGCCACGCAATCTGCCGCCAGGAAACATCAAATAAGTGCAGGGCTGGAGGGGATGCCAAGAGCAGCACCAGAGACACAACACCAGGAAAACTCACCAAATCCCGCACTGAGATGAGGGAACTCAGAGTGGGAAGAATTTATGGAATTCGGGGCCTCAGAGGTTGCAAATGAGATTGGTAGTTTTCGACGGATTGAAAACACCAAGAGCTCAGGGGATAGTACAGAAAAGTAGCGATGATTAGGAGGCCGCCTATGATCTCACTGAACGGCGAGGCGGGGCTCGATGGGCTGAGTGGCTGCATGTGTTATTTGCATTTGTTATGTTTAAAACGAAAATATTCTTCCTTTTGTTGACTTGGTGAATAGACCGTAAGACCATTAGACATAGGAGCAGTATTCACGCCATTCAGCCCATCGAGTACGCTCCTCCATTCAATCATGGTTATTAAGTTCCTCAATTCCATTCTCCCGCTTGCTCCCTGTAAGCCTGGATCCCCTTGATACTCAAGAACCAATCCATCTCAATCTTAAATGGACTCAATCACCCACTGGCCTCGACAGCTTTTTGAATTCCACCACTCTCTGGCTGAAGAGGTTTCTCCTGATCTCCAATCTAAAAGGTCGTTCATTTACTCCACAGCCAGGGTATGTTTCTGTTTGTGATGCCAAAACTCCGAGCAAGATCAACTTCGCGAACTTGGTGCCCAAGATACGGTGGCGATCAGTAATTGAGTCAACCCGACAATGAGGTTGTCATGTTTCTACTGACTAAAGGCCTCAATGGCTGAGAGAACAATGGAGGAAAATATTGAAAATACATTTTTCAACATCAATCCAGTTCCGCACTGTGTAATAAAGCAAATTCCTCAAATAAGTGCGGAACCACATGTGAATACAACCGGAACATCTTCCACCAGGGCCTCTTTGTCAACCGCTGAGGTATAACTCGTGATATTGGGACGGCAATAAACGTGCAGCTCCAGTGGCGCAATCGGTCAGCGCGCGGTACTTATACAGCAGTATGGCGGCGTGCGCAATGCCGAGGTTGTGAGTTCGAGCCTCACCTGGAGCAGTTTTATCAACTCATGGTCAGACAGTCTACTGAAAAATGCAACTTTCTCTGCATTGACTGATGACCTTTCCTGAACAATACTTCGGCCATCAACCAGCTTATCCTGCAACGATTTGAAACTTCTAGAAATATCTGGGGAGAAACATGCGCAGGTGCTTCTTGTTCAGCTCGAAAATGCTTCCAAACGGCCGACAGCTTCCACTTTCATTGCGGCCAACTCATGTTTGCTTGGTATTTCTTTACTCAACTGGCGACAAACTCACACAGCTCGATGTCATTATCAAAAAGCTATTACATTTATTTCATTGAACCGTGTCAATGTTATCTTCGGCTTTGCTTGGAACATTTGTCTCATTAAAATAAACAACTGCTGAGACCAACAGGATCAAAATGACTCTCAACTGTTTCAAAACGTAAGTGAGATTCAACCACCTCACTTTGGGATATTATCACTTCTACTGCAGCTTGAATAAGGACAATAAACTGCCATTAGGATTCGGAAATCGACACTTCAATAAAAACCTCTCCTATATATCGTGTGCTGTCTTTCTATGTCAGTGTCCCGTTTGTGTGCATCACTTCATTTTTCCCTGAGTTGAATTCAACACGATGATTCATTTTTGTGGATGAAGATATTCTCCCCAACTCTCATTATTCTAAACTCCATGGCTCATGGACTGATTTTATTGGTATGCTCCCGGAGAACAATCTTCTCGTTCCTCTGAATCACTGAATATTTCTGACATGATCTTGAAGGCGAGTATTTCCTCTTCCGGGTTTGCTAATCATCACCGCACTTGCCTACATCGGTGTGCTCATTAAAACCGATGCAGTTGCAGTTAGAGTCATTTCCATTGACGGATTATTCAACCATTTTCCTCCACTTGGGACATGAAGAGTTTTTGAAAGATCCACAAAGCTGGAAACTGGGGTCTGTTCTCTATCACTGAATTTCACTCTCTCTCACTTGCCTGAGCCTGATGTTCCGAGAAGCCCTGATCTATGTTCATAAACACTGCTTTGAGTGAGACTTGATCTGACAACTGCGGCATTTTCACACGCCTCCTTGTAAAGGTTTGATTGCAATATTAATTGATTCGCAAACTGTGTTCCGGCTGCACGTGTTTAGAGAAAGAAAATGGAGCAGTACACACGATCATGACCAGGATTTGAAACAACACAGAATACCAACTATTGAACAATCTCGGCGCCACGCAATCTGCCGCCAGGAAACATCAAATAAGTGCAGGGCTGGAGGGGATGCCAAGAGCAGCACCAGAGACACAACACCAGGAAAACTCACCAAATCCCGCACTGAGATGAGGGAACTCAGAGTGGGAAGAATTTATGGAATTCGGGGCCTCAGAGGTTGCAAATGAGATTGGTAGTTTTCGACGGATTGAAAACACCAAGAGCTCAGGGGATAGTACAGAAAAGTAGCGATGATTAGGAGGCCGCCTATGATCTCACTGAACGGCGAGGCGGGGCTCGATGGGCTGAGTGGCTGCATGTGTTATTTGCATTTGTTATGTTTAAAACGAAAATATTCTTCCTTTTGTTGACTTGGTGAATAGACCGTAAGACCATTAGACATAGGAGCAGTATTCACGCCATTCAGCCCATCGAGTACGCTCCTCCATTCAATCATGGTTATTAAGTTCCTCAATTCCATTCTCCCGCTTGCTCCCTGTAAGCCTGGATCCCCTTGATACTCAAGAACCAATCCATCTCAATCTTAAATGGACTCAATCACCCACTGGCCTCGACAGCTTTTTGAATTCCACCACTCTCTGGCTGAAGAGGTTTCTCCTGATCTCCAATCTAAAAGGTCGTTCATTTACTCCACAGCCAGGGTATGTTTCTGTTTGTGATGCCAAAACTCCGAGCAAGATCAACTTCGCGAACTTGGTGCCCAAGATACGGTGGCGATCAGTAATTGAGTCAACCCGACAATGAGGTTGTCATGTTTCTACTGACTAAAGGCCTCAATGGCTGAGAGAACAATGGAGGAAAATATTGAAAATACATTTTTCAACATCAATCCAGTTCCGCACTGTGTAATAAAGCAAATTCCTCAAATAAGTGCGGAACCACATGTGAATACAACCGGAACATCTTCCACCAGGGCCTCTTTGTCAACCGCTGAGGTATAACTCGTGATATTGGGACGGCAATAAACGTGCAGCTCCAGTGGCGCAATCGGTCAGCGCGCGGTACTTATACAGCAGTATGGCGGCGTGCGCAATGCCGAGGTTGTGAGTTCGAGCCTCACCTGGAGCAGTTTTATCAACTCATGGTCAGACAGTCTACTGAAAAATGCAACTTTCTCTGCATTGACTGATGACCTTTCCTGAACAATACTTCGGCCATCAACCAGCTTATCCTGCAACGATTTGAAACTTCTAGAAATATCTGGGGAGAAACATGCGCAGGTGCTTCTTGTTCAGCTCGAAAATGCTTCCAAACGGCCGACAGCTTCCACTTTCATTGCGGCCAACTCATGTTTGCTTGGTATTTCTTTACTCAACTGGCGACAAACTCACACAGCTCGATGTCATTATCAAAAAGCTATTACATTTATTTCATTGAACCGTGTCAATGTTATCTTCGGCTTTGCTTGGAACATTTGTCTCATTAAAATAAACAACTGCTGAGACCAACAGGATCAAAATGACTCTCAACTGTTTCAAAACGTAAGTGAGATTCAACCACCTCACTTTGGGATATTATCACTTCTACTGCAGCTTGAATAAGGACAATAAACTGCCATTAGGATTCGGAAATCGACACTTCAATAAAAACCTCTCCTATATATCGTGTGCTGTCTTTCTATGTCAGTGTCCCGTTTGTGTGCATCACTTCATTTTTCCCTGAGTTGAATTCAACACGATGATTCATTTTTGTGGATGAAGATATTCTCCCCAACTCTCATTATTCTAAACTCCATGGCTCATGGACTGATTTTATTGGTATGCTCCCGGAGAACAATCTTCTCGTTCCTCTGAATCACTGAATATTTCTGACATGATCTTGAAGGCGAGTATTTCCTCTTCCGGGTTTGCTAATCATCACCGCACTTGCCTACATCGGTGTGCTCATTAAAACCGATGCAGTTGCAGTTAGAGTCATTTCCATTGACGGATTATTCAACCATTTTCCTCCACTTGGGACATGAAGAGTTTTTGAAAGATCCACAAAGCTGGAAACTGGGGTCTGTTCTCTATCACTGAATTTCACTCTCTCTCACTTGCCTGAGCCTGATGTTCCGAGAAGCCCTGATCTATGTTCATAAACACTGCTTTGAGTGAGACTTGATCTGACAACTGCGGCATTTTCACACGCCTCCTTGTAAAGGTTTGATTGCAATATTAATTGATTCGCAAACTGTGTTCCGGCTGCACGTGTTTAGAGAAAGAAAATGGAGCAGTACACACGATCATGACCAGGATTTGAAACAACACAGAATACCAACTATTGAACAATCTCGGCGCCACGCAATCTGCCGCCAGGAAACATCAAATAAGTGCAGGGCTGGAGGGGATGCCAAGAGCAGCACCAGAGACACAACACCAGGAAAACTCACCAAATCCCGCACTGAGATGAGGGAACTCAGAGTGGGAAGAATTTATGGAATTCGGGGCCTCAGAGGTTGCAAATGAGATTGGTAGTTTTCGACGGATTGAAAACACCAAGAGCTCAGGGGATAGTACAGAAAAGTAGCGATGATTAGGAGGCCGCCTATGATCTCACTGAACGGCGAGGCGGGGCTCGATGGGCTGAGTGGCTGCATGTGTTATTTGCATTTGTTATGTTTAAAACGAAAATATTCTTCCTTTTGTTGACTTGGTGAATAGACCGTAAGACCATTAGACATAGGAGCAGTATTCACGCCATTCAGCCCATCGAGTACGCTCCTCCATTCAATCATGGTTATTAAGTTCCTCAATTCCATTCTCCCGCTTGCTCCCTGTAAGCCTGGATCCCCTTGATACTCAAGAACCAATCCATCTCAATCTTAAATGGACTCAATCACCCACTGGCCTCGACAGCTTTTTGAATTCCACCACTCTCTGGCTGAAGAGGTTTCTCCTGATCTCCAATCTAAAAGGTCGTTCATTTACTCCACAGCCAGGGTATGTTTCTGTTTGTGATGCCAAAACTCCGAGCAAGATCAACTTCGCGAACTTGGTGCCCAAGATACGGTGGCGATCAGTAATTGAGTCAACCCGACAATGAGGTTGTCATGTTTCTACTGACTAAAGGCCTCAATGGCTGAGAGAACAATGGAGGAAAATATTGAAAATACATTTTTCAACATCAATCCAGTTCCGCACTGTGTAATAAAGCAAATTCCTCAAATAAGTGCGGAACCACATGTGAATACAACCGGAACATCTTCCACCAGGGCCTCTTTGTCAACCGCTGAGGTATAACTCGTGATATTGGGACGGCAATAAACGTGCAGCTCCAGTGGCGCAATCGGTCAGCGCGCGGTACTTATACAGCAGTATGGCGGCGTGCGCAATGCCGAGGTTGTGAGTTCGAGCCTCACCTGGAGCAGTTTTATCAACTCATGGTCAGACAGTCTACTGAAAAATGCAACTTTCTCTGCATTGACTGATGACCTTTCCTGAACAATACTTCGGCCATCAACCAGCTTATCCTGCAACGATTTGAAACTTCTAGAAATATCTGGGGAGAAACATGCGCAGGTGCTTCTTGTTCAGCTCGAAAATGCTTCCAAACGGCCGACAGCTTCCACTTTCATTGCGGCCAACTCATGTTTGCTTGGTATTTCTTTACTCAACTGGCGACAAACTCACACAGCTCGATGTCATTATCAAAAAGCTATTACATTTATTTCATTGAACCGTGTCAATGTTATCTTCGGCTTTGCTTGGAACATTTGTCTCATTAAAATAAACAACTGCTGAGACCAACAGGATCAAAATGACTCTCAACTGTTTCAAAACGTAAGTGAGATTCAACCACCTCACTTTGGGATATTATCACTTCTACTGCAGCTTGAATAAGGACAATAAACTGCCATTAGGATTCGGAAATCGACACTTCAATAAAAACCTCTCCTATATATCGTGTGCTGTCTTTCTATGTCAGTGTCCCGTTTGTGTGCATCACTTCATTTTTCCCTGAGTTGAATTCAACACGATGATTCATTTTTGTGGATGAAGATATTCTCCCCAACTCTCATTATTCTAAACTCCATGGCTCATGGACTGATTTTATTGGTATGCTCCCGGAGAACAATCTTCTCGTTCCTCTGAATCACTGAATATTTCTGACATGATCTTGAAGGCGAGTATTTCCTCTTCCGGGTTTGCTAATCATCACCGCACTTGCCTACATCGGTGTGCTCATTAAAACCGATGCAGTTGCAGTTAGAGTCATTTCCATTGACGGATTATTCAACCATTTTCCTCCACTTGGGACATGAAGAGTTTTTGAAAGATCCACAAAGCTGGAAACTGGGGTCTGTTCTCTATCACTGAATTTCACTCTCTCTCACTTGCCTGAGCCTGATGTTCCGAGAAGCCCTGATCTATGTTCATAAACACTGCTTTGAGTGAGACTTGATCTGACAACTGCGGCATTTTCACACGCCTCCTTGTAAAGGTTTGATTGCAATATTAATTGATTCGCAAACTGTGTTCCGGCTGCACGTGTTTAGAGAAAGAAAATGGAGCAGTACACACGATCATGACCAGGATTTGAAACAACACAGAATACCAACTATTGAACAATCTCGGCGCCACGCAATCTGCCGCCAGGAAACATCAAATAAGTGCAGGGCTGGAGGGGATGCCAAGAGCAGCACCAGAGACACAACACCAGGAAAACTCACCAAATCCCGCACTGAGATGAGGGAACTCAGAGTGGGAAGAATTTATGGAATTCGGGGCCTCAGAGGTTGCAAATGAGATTGGTAGTTTTCGACGGATTGAAAACACCAAGAGCTCAGGGGATAGTACAGAAAAGTAGCGATGATTAGGAGGCCGCCTATGATCTCACTGAACGGCGAGGCGGGGCTCGATGGGCTGAGTGGCTGCATGTGTTATTTGCATTTGTTATGTTTAAAACGAAAATATTCTTCCTTTTGTTGACTTGGTGAATAGACCGTAAGACCATTAGACATAGGAGCAGTATTCACGCCATTCAGCCCATCGAGTACGCTCCTCCATTCAATCATGGTTATTAAGTTCCTCAATTCCATTCTCCCGCTTGCTCCCTGTAAGCCTGGATCCCCTTGATACTCAAGAACCAATCCATCTCAATCTTAAATGGACTCAATCACCCACTGGCCTCGACAGCTTTTTGAATTCCACCACTCTCTGGCTGAAGAGGTTTCTCCTGATCTCCAATCTAAAAGGTCGTTCATTTACTCCACAGCCAGGGTATGTTTCTGTTTGTGATGCCAAAACTCCGAGCAAGATCAACTTCGCGAACTTGGTGCCCAAGATACGGTGGCGATCAGTAATTGAGTCAACCCGACAATGAGGTTGTCATGTTTCTACTGACTAAAGGCCTCAATGGCTGAGAGAACAATGGAGGAAAATATTGAAAATACATTTTTCAACATCAATCCAGTTCCGCACTGTGTAATAAAGCAAATTCCTCAAATAAGTGCGGAACCACATGTGAATACAACCGGAACATCTTCCACCAGGGCCTCTTTGTCAACCGCTGAGGTATAACTCGTGATATTGGGACGGCAATAAACGTGCAGCTCCAGTGGCGCAATCGGTCAGCGCGCGGTACTTATACAGCAGTATGGCGGCGTGCGCAATGCCGAGGTTGTGAGTTCGAGCCTCACCTGGAGCAGTTTTATCAACTCATGGTCAGACAGTCTACTGAAAAATGCAACTTTCTCTGCATTGACTGATGACCTTTCCTGAACAATACTTCGGCCATCAACCAGCTTATCCTGCAACGATTTGAAACTTCTAGAAATATCTGGGGAGAAACATGCGCAGGTGCTTCTTGTTCAGCTCGAAAATGCTTCCAAACGGCCGACAGCTTCCACTTTCATTGCGGCCAACTCATGTTTGCTTGGTATTTCTTTACTCAACTGGCGACAAACTCACACAGCTCGATGTCATTATCAAAAAGCTATTACATTTATTTCATTGAACCGTGTCAATGTTATCTTCGGCTTTGCTTGGAACATTTGTCTCATTAAAATAAACAACTGCTGAGACCAACAGGATCAAAATGACTCTCAACTGTTTCAAAACGTAAGTGAGATTCAACCACCTCACTTTGGGATATTATCACTTCTACTGCAGCTTGAATAAGGACAATAAACTGCCATTAGGATTCGGAAATCGACACTTCAATAAAAACCTCTCCTATATATCGTGTGCTGTCTTTCTATGTCAGTGTCCCGTTTGTGTGCATCACTTCATTTTTCCCTGAGTTGAATTCAACACGATGATTCATTTTTGTGGATGAAGATATTCTCCCCAACTCTCATTATTCTAAACTCCATGGCTCATGGACTGATTTTATTGGTATGCTCCCGGAGAACAATCTTCTCGTTCCTCTGAATCACTGAATATTTCTGACATGATCTTGAAGGCGAGTATTTCCTCTTCCGGGTTTGCTAATCATCACCGCACTTGCCTACATCGGTGTGCTCATTAAAACCGATGCAGTTGCAGTTAGAGTCATTTCCATTGACGGATTATTCAACCATTTTCCTCCACTTGGGACATGAAGAGTTTTTGAAAGATCCACAAAGCTGGAAACTGGGGTCTGTTCTCTATCACTGAATTTCACTCTCTGTCATTTGCCTGCGCCTGATGTTCCGAGAAGCCCTGATCTATGTTCATAAACACTGCTTTGAGTGAGACTTGATCTGACAACTGCGGCATTTTCACACGCCTCCTTGTAAAGGTTTGATTGCAATATTAATTGATTCGCAAACTGTGTTCCGGCTGCACGTGTTAAGAGAAAGAAAATGGAGCAGTACACACGATCATGACCAGGATTTGAAACAACACAGAATACCAACTATTGAACAATCTCGGCGCCACGCAATCTGCCGCCAGGAAACATCAAATAAGTGCAGGGCTGGAGGGGATGCCAAGAGCAGCACCAGAGACACAACACCAGGAAAACTCACCAAATCCCGCACTGAGATGAGGGAACTCAGAGTGGGAAGAATTTATGGAATTCGGGGCCTCAGAGGTTGCAAATGAGATTGGTAGTTTTCGACGGATTGAAAACACCAAGAGCTCAGGGGATAGTACAGAAAAGTAGCGATGATTAGGAGGCCGCCTATGATCTCACTGAACGGCGAGGCGGGGCTCGATGGGCTGAGTGGCTGCATGTGTTATTTGCATTTGTTATGTTTAAAACGAAAATATTCTTCCTTTTGTTGACTTGGTGAATAGACCGTAAGACCATTAGACATAGGAGCAGTATTCACGCCATTCAGCCCATCGAGTACGCTCCTCCATTCAATCATGGTTATTAAGTTCCTCAATTCCATTCTCCCGCTTGCTCCCTGTAAGCCTGGATCCCCTTGATACTCAAGAACCAATCCATCTCAATCTTAAATGGACTCAATCACCCACTGGCCTCGACAGCTTTTTGAATTCCACCACTCTCTGGCTGAAGAGGTTTCTCCTGATCTCCAATCTAAAAGGTCGTTCATTTACTCCACAGCCAGGGTATGTTTCTGTTTGTGATGCCAAAACTCCGAGCAAGATCAACTTCGCGAACTTGGTGCCCAAGATACGGTGGCGATCAGTAATTGAGTCAACCCGACAATGAGGTTGTCATGTTTCTACTGACTAAAGGCCTCAATGGCTGAGAGAACAATGGAGGAAAATATTGAAAATACATTTTTCAACATCAATCCAGTTCCGCACTGTGTAATAAAGCAAATTCCTCAAATAAGTGCGGAACCACATGTGAATACAACCGGAACATCTTCCACCAGGGCCTCTTTGTCAACCGCTGAGGTATAACTCGTGATATTGGGACGGCAATAAACGTGCAGCTCCAGTGGCGCAATCGGTCAGCGCGCGGTACTTATACAGCAGTATGGCGGCGTGCGCAATGCCGAGGTTGTGAGTTCGACCCTCGCCAGGAGCAGTTTTATCTACTCATGGTCAGACAGTCTACTGAAAAATGCAACTTTCTCTGCATTGACTGATGACCTTTCCTGAACAATACCTCGGCCATCAACCAGCTTATCCTGCAACGATTTGAAACTTCTAGAAATATCTGGGGAGAAACATGCGCAGGTGCTTCTTGTTCAGCTCGAAAATGCTTCCAAACGGCCGACAGCTTCCACTTTCATTGCGGCCAACTCATGTTTGCTTGGTATTTCTTTACTCAACTGGCGACAAACTCACACAGCTCGATGTCATTATCAAAAAGCTATTACATTTATTTCATTGAACCGTGTCAATGTTATCTTCGGCTTTGCTTGGAACATTTGTCTCATTAAAATAAACAACTGCTGAGACCAACAGGATCAAAATGACTCTCAACTGTTTCAAAACGTAAGTGAGATTCAACCACCTCACTTTGGGATATTATCACTTCTACTGCAGCTTGAATAAGGACAATAAACTGCCATTAGGATTCGGAAATCGACACTTCAATAAAAACCTCTCCTATATATCGTGTGCTGTCTTTCTATGTCAGTGTCCCGTTTGTGTGCATCACTTCATTTTTCCCTGAGTTGAATTCAACACGATGATTCATTTTTGTGGATGAAGATATTCTCCCCAACTCTCATTATTCTAAACTCCATGGCTCATGGACTGATTTTATTGGTATGCTCCCGGAGAACAATCTTCTCGTTCCTCTGAATCACTGAATATTTCTGACATGATCTTGAAGGCGAGTATTTCCTCTTCCGGGTTTGCTAATCATCACCGCACTTGCCTACATCGGTGTGCTCATTAAAACCGATGCAGTTGCAGTTAGAGTCATTTCCAAATTGCAGTCCTAACCAATTGCAGTTAGAGTCACATCCAAATTTCACAATCTGATTCCAAGAAAGACTGTCCCAACAGTTACATTCCTCATTGTCGTTTGTTTGTGGGTGGGAAACTTTCCTGAATTGTGCACCTTCCTGCCTCACTGTGTACAGTGATTTACCAAATTCTGAGAATGCTATCACTCACTGTGATCCCTTTTGAATCCCGTTGTATATATTGCTATCACATAACTTATCAAACTACCTTACTTTTCCAACTATGCCAACCAATCTCATTCATGATTCCGATGTGGAGATGCTGGTGTTGGACTGACATGGACAAAGTCAGAAGTCTCACCATATCAGGTTTATTTGAAATCACAAGCTTTAGGAGCGCTGCTCGTTGATCAAGATAAATTATTAATTGATTAGAGTAGTACTTTCTAGACGCAACCAGGAAAATGAAACAGAGGTAATTCATGACCTCAGAGTGCAGGACCCCCTCTGTAACTGAGTTTCCCATTTACTTCGAGGGAGAGAAGGTTGGCCCGAAGCCGATCGTTTAAATCTTAAGCAAGGGGAATTATATCAGGATGATGTTAGGGCTGAAGTTAAGTTGAAAATTAAATGAAGAGAGGGATCAGTTCAGATGCTTTGCTCAAAAACTGCATGAATCCATGTAAGATAGTGTTAATTCATTGTTTTAGATTAGAATCAGTGCAAACATTTTGATACAGAGAGCAGCACACAGAGGTGCTAATACCCAATACATTATCTGGGCTGACGCCAGTTGTTAAGGTTCACTTGAGAATGTAACTCTTTGAAAGAGATGTTTTGCGATTTACATATGAAAGAAGTGAACCTATCACGGACATTCTAACAGATGAGAGACAGAACAAACAATCAAGGTATTTTTCAATCTATAATTTCAGTTCCATCACACTGTAAACGTTTGCTATAAATTCTGTGTCTCACAATCAGAAAGCTGATTAAAAATGCAGCGAGGAGAACAGAGTTGCGTTCCAGAGGAACACTGACGGGGACGGGGCGCACATGCAGCAACATGCAGCTCGCTCACAGACCCGAACCACTCCCTGTGTGAAAACAGTCTTCCTCATGGCACTTTTACTCCTTTTCCTGGAGACTTCAAATCTCTGTCTAATTGTTCTCGATCCTTTCAGGTGTGGCAGCATTTTCACTCCCGTATTTCCTCTGTCCAGATCCCCTATGACTTGGGAAGCTTCAATCAGACCAGCTTTCAGCTTTCTGTTCTCCTAGGAGAAGTGTCTCTACTTCCCAATCTCTCTTCATTGCTGACATTCCTCAAACATTGCACCTTTCCTGTGAACCTGTCTCCAACCACTTCACCGCTTCCTGAAGTTTCACACCCAGAATTCAGCAATGATGCAGCTGGGGGGATACACTCAGAGTCGGGTGGCGTGGGCGAACACTCGGAGACACTTGTTTACACTTTGACCAAGTGTTAGCCTATGCCCCATCTCCACGTCAGGTAGTCCAACCACATTGAGCGAAGCTGCTTTGTTGGAAAGCGGATCGCACATTTTGGCGAAACTGAGAACAAGCAACAAGAACTCGTCCGGGATTGGAACTGCTGACCTCTCCCATGTGTACAATAGAACAAAGCCCGAAGCGGGAAGCACAGACTTCCACGTACGAACCATCCGATGAAACGTGCAGCGTGTGCCTTATCAGCTGAGACCGGCTCCGAGCGAAATCCGTCCCACCTTGCTCCGGGAATTGGAAGCAGGGAAGAGTTTCAAGAACATCATCTTCTCGTTCTGTCTCCAGTCTGTCCTTTTCCCTGGGACTGGGCCCTGTCTATTGACGGATTATTCAACCATTTTCCTCCACTTGGGACATGAAGAGTTTTTGAAAGATCCACAAAGCTGGAAACTGGGGTCTGTTCTCTATCACTGAATTTCACTCTCTGTCATTTGCCTGCGCCTGATGTTCCGAGAAGCCCTGATCTATGTTCATAAACACTGCTTTGAGTGAGACTTGATCTGACAACTGCGGCATTTTCACACGCCTCCTTGTAAAGGTTTGATTGCAATATTAATTGATTCGCAAACTGTGTTCCGGCTGCACGTGTTAAGAGAAAGAAAATGGAGCAGTACACACGATCATGACCAGGATTTGAAACAACACAGAATACCAACTATTGAACAATCTCGGCGCCACGCAATCTGCCGCCAGGAAACATCAAATAAGTGCAGGGCTGGAGGCGATGCCAAGAGCAGCACCAGAGACACAACACCAGAAAAACTCACCAAATCCCGCACTGAGATGAGGGAACTCAGAGTGGGAAGAATCTATGGAATTCGGGGCCTCAGAGGTTGCAAATGAGATTGGTAGTTTTCGACGGATTGAAAACACCAAGAGCTCAGGGGGTAGTACAGAAAAGTAGCGATGATTAGGAGGCCACCTATGATCTCACTGAACGGCGAGGCGGGGCTCGATGGGCTGAGTGGCTGCATGTGTTATTTGCATTTGTTATGTTTAAAACGAAAATATTCTTCCTTTTGTCGACTTGGTGAATAGACCGTAAGACCATTAGACATAGGAGCAGTATTCACGCCATTCAGCCCATCGAGTACGCTCCTCCATTCAATCATGGTTATTAAGTTCCTCAATTCCATTCTCCCGCTTGCTCCCTGTAAGCCTGGATCCCCTTGATACTCAAGAACCAATCCATCTCAATCTTAAATGGACTCAATCACCCACTGGCCTCGACAGCTTTTTGAATTCCACCACTCTCTGGCTGAAGAGGTTTCTCCTGATCTCCAATCTAAAAGGTCGTTCATTTACTCCACAGCCAGGGTATGTTTCTGTTTGTGATGCCAAAACTCCGAGCAAGATCAACTTCGCGAACTTGGTGCCCAAGATACGGTGGCGATCAGTAATTGAGTCAACCCGACAATGAGGTTGTCATGTTTCTACTGACTAAAGGCCTCAATGGCTGAGAGAACAATGGAGGAAAATATTGAAAATACATTTTTCAACATCAATCCAGTTCCGCACTGTGTAATAAAGCAAATTCCTCAAATAAGTGCGGAACCACATGTGAATACAACCGGAACATCTTCCACCAGGGCCTCTTTGTCAACCGCTGAGGTATAACTCGTGATATTGGGAGGGCAATAAACGTGCGGCTCCAGTGGCGCAATCGGTCACCGCGCGGTACTTATACAGCAGTATGGCGGCGTGCGCAATGCCGAGGTTGTGAGTTCGAGCCTCAGCTGGAGCAGTTTTATCAACTCATGGTCAGACAGTCTACTGAAAAATGCAACTTTCTCTGCATTGACTGATGACCTTTCCTGAACAATACCTCGGCCATCAACCAGCTTATCCTGCAACGATTTGAAACTTCTAGAAATATCTGGGGAGAAACATGCGCAGGTGCTTCTTGTTCAGCTCGAAAATGCTTCCAAACGGCCGACAGCTTCCACTTTCATTGCGGCCAACTCATGTTTGCTTGGTATTTCTTTACTCAACTGGCGACAAACTCACACAGCTCGATGTCATTATCAAAAAGCTATTACATTTATTTCATTGAACCGTGTCAATGTTATCTTCGGCTTTGCTTGGAACATTTGTCTCATTAAAATAAACAACTGCTGAGACCAACAGGATCAAAATGACTCTCAACTGTTTCAAAACGTAAGTGAGATTCAACCACCTCACTTTGGGATATTATCACTTCTACTGCAGCTTGAATAAGGACAATAAACTGCCATTAGGATTCGGAAATCGACACTTCAATAAAAACCTCTCCTATATATCGTGTGCTGTCTTTCTATGTCAGTGTCCCGTTTGTGTGCATCACTTCATTTTTCCCTGAGTTGAATTCAACACGATGATTCATTTTTGTGGATGAAGATATTCTCCCCAACTCTCATTATTCTAAACTCCATGGCTCATGGACTGATTTTATTGGTATGCTCCCGGAGAACAATCTTCTCGTTCCTCTGAATCACTGAATATTTCTGACATGATCTTGAAGGCGAGTATTTCCTCTTCCGGGTTTGCTAATCATCACCGCACTTGCCTACATCGGTGTGCTCATTAAAACCGATGCAGTTGCAGTTAGAGTCATTTCCAAATTGCAGTCCTAACCAATTGCAGTTAGAGTCACATCCAAATTTCACAATCTGATTCCAAGAAAGACTGTCCCAACAGTTACATTCCTCATTGTCGTTTGTTTGTGGGTGGGAAACTTTCCTGAATTGTGCACCTTCCTGCCTCACTGTGTACAGTGATTTACCAAATTCTGAGAATGCTATCACTCACTGTGATCCCTTTTGAATCCCGTTGTATATATTGCTATCACATAACTTATCAAACTACCTTACTTTTCCAACTATGCCAACCAATCTCATTCATGATTCCGATGTGGAGATGCTGGTGTTGGACTGACATGGACAAAGTCAGAAGTCTCACCATATCAGGTTTATTTGAAATCACAAGCTTTAGGAGCGCTGCTCGTTGATCAAGATAAATTATTAATTGATTAGAGTAGTACTTTCTAGACGCAACCAGGAAAATGAAACAGAGGTAATTCATGACCTCAGAGTGCAGGACCCCCTCTGTAACTGAGTTTCCCATTTACTTCGAGGGAGAGAAGGTTGGCCCGAAGCCGATCGTTTAAATCCTAAGCAAGGGGAATTATATCAGGATGATGTTAGGGCTGAAGTTAAGTTGAAAATTAAATGAAGAGAGGGATCAGTTCAGATGCTTTGCTCAAAAACTGCATGAATCCATGTAAGATAGTGTTCATTCATTGTTTTAGATTAGAATCAGTGCAAACATTTTGATACAGAGAGCAGCACACAGAGGTGCTAATACCCAATACATTATCTGGGCTGACGCCAGTTGTTAAGGTTCACTTGAGAATGTAACTCTTTGAAAGAGATGTTTTGCGATTTACATATGAAAGAAGTGAACCTATCACGGACATTCTAACAGATGAGAGACAGAACAAACAATCAAGGTATTTTTCAATCTATAATTTCAGTTCCATCACACTGTAAACGTTTGCTATAAATTCTGTGTCTCACAATCAGAAAGCTGATTAAAAATGCAGCGAGGAGAACAGAGTTGTGTTCCAGAGGAACACTGACGGGGACGGGGCGCACATGCAGCAACATGCAGCTCGCTCACAGACCCGAACCACTCCCTGTGTGAAAACAGTCTTCCTCATGGCACTTTTACTCCTTTTCCTGGAGACTTCAAATCTCTGTCTAATTGTTCTCGATCCTTTCAGGTGTGGCAGCATTTTCACTCCCGTATTTCCTCTGTCCAGATCCCCTATGACTTGGGAAGCTTCAATCAGACCAGCTTTCAGCTTTCTGTTCTCCTAGGAGAAGTGTCTCTACTTCCCAATCTCTCTTCATTGCTGACATTCCTCAAACATTGCACCTTTCCTGTGAACCTGTCTCCAACCACTTCACCGCTTCCTGAAGTTTCACACCCAGAATTCAGCAATGATGCAGCTGGGGGGATACACTCAGAGTCGGGTGGCGTGGGCGAACACTCGGAGACACTTGTTTACACTTTGACCAAGTGTTAGCCTATGCCCCATCTCCACGTCAGGTAGTCCAACCACATTGAGCGAAGCTGCTTTGTTGGAAAGCGGATCGCACATTTTGGCGAAACTGAGAACAAGCAACAAGAACTCGTCCGGGATTGGAACTGCTGACCTCTCCCATGTGTACAATAGAACAAAGCCCGAAGCGGGAAGCACAGACTTCCACGTACGAACCATCCGATGAAACGTGCAGCGTGTGCCTTATCAGCTGAGACCGGCTCCGAGCGAAATCCGTCCCACCTTGCTCCGGGAATTGGAAGCAGGGAAGAGTTTCAAGAACATCATCTTCTCGTTCTGTCTCCAGTCTGTCCTTTTCCCTGGGACTGGGCCCTGTCTATTGACGGATTATTCAACCATTTTCCTCCACTTGGGACATGAAGAGTTTTTGAAAGATCCACAAAGCTGGAAACTGGGGTCTGTTCTCTATCACTGAATTTCACTCTCTGTCATTTGCCTGCGCCTGATGTTCCGAGAAGCCCTGATCTATGTTCATAAACACTGCTTTGAGTGAGACTTGATCTGACAACTGCGGCATTTTCACACGCCTCCTTGTAAAGGTTTGATTGCAATATTAATTGATTCGCAAACTGTGTTCCGGCTGCACGTGTTAAGAGAAAGAAAATGGAGCAGTACACACGATCATGACCAGGATTTGAAACAACACAGAATACCAACTATTGAACAATCTCGGCGCCACGCAATCTGCCGCCAGGAAACATCAAATAAGTGCAGGGCTGGAGGCGATGCCAAGAGCAGCACCAGAGACACAACACCAGAAAAACTCACCAAATCCCGCACTGAGATGAGGGAACTCAGAGTGGGAAGAATCTATGGAATTCGGGGCCTCAGAGGTTGCAAATGAGATTGGTAGTTTTCGACGGATTGAAAACACCAAGAGCTCAGGGGGTAGTACAGAAAAGTAGCGATGATTAGGAGGCCACCTATGATCTCACTGAACGGCGAGGCGGGGCTCGATGGGCTGAGTGGCTGCATGTGTTATTTGCATTTGTTATGTTTAAAACGAAAATATTCTTCCTTTTGTCGACTTGGTGAATAGACCGTAAGACCATTAGACATAGGAGCAGTATTCACGCCATTCAGCCCATCGAGTACGCTCCTCCATTCAATCATGGTTATTAAGTTCCTCAATTCCATTCTCCCGCTTGCTCCCTGTAAGCCTGGATCCCCTTGATACTCAAGAACCAATCCATCTCAATCTTAAATGGACTCAATCACCCACTGGCCTCGACAGCTTTTTGAATTCCACCACTCTCTGGCTGAAGAGGTTTCTCCTGATCTCCAATCTAAAAGGTCGTTCATTTACTCCACAGCCAGGGTATGTTTCTGTTTGTGATGCCAAAACTCCGAGCAAGATCAACTTCGCGAACTTGGTGCCCAAGATACGGTGGCGATCAGTAATTGAGTCAACCCGACAATGAGGTTGTCATGTTTCTACTGACTAAAGGCCTCAATGGCTGAGAGAACAATGGAGGAAAATATTGAAAATACATTTTTCAACATCAATCCAGTTCCGCACTGTGTAATAAAGCAAATTCCTCAAATAAGTGCGGAACCACATGTGAATACAACCGGAACATCTTCCACCAGGGCCTCTTTGTCAACCGCTGAGGTATAACTCGTGATATTGGGAGGGCAATAAAGGTGCGGCTCCAGTGGCGCAATCGGTCACCGCGCGGTACTTATACAGCAGTATGGCGGCGTGCGCAATGCCGAGGTTGTGAGTTCGAGCCTCAGCTGGAGCAGTTTTATCTACTCATGGTCAGACAGTCTACTGAAAAATGCAACTTTCTCTGCATTGACTGATGACCTTTCCTGAACAATACCTCGGCCATCAACCAGCTTATCCTGCAACGATTTGAAACTTCTAGAAATATCTGGGGAGAAACATGCGCAGGTGCTTCTTGTTCAGCTCGAAAATGCTTCCAAACGGCCGACAGCTTCCACTTTCATTGCGGCCAACTCATGTTTGCTTGGTATTTCTTTACTCAACTGGCGACAAACTCACACAGCTCGATGTCATTATCAAAAAGCTATTACATTTATTTCATTGAACCGTGTCAATGTTATCTTCGGCTTTGCTTGGAACATTTGTCTCATTAAAATAAACAACTGCTGAGACCAACAGGATCAAAATGACTCTCAACTGTTTCAAAACGTAAGTGAGATTCAACCACCTCACTTTGGGATATTATCACTTCTACTGCAGCTTGAATAAGGACAATAAACTGCCATTAGGATTCGGAAATCGACACTTCAATAAAAACTTCGAGTAAAAAGTGAGGTCTGCAGATGCTGGAGATCACAGCTGCAAATGTGTTGCTGGTCAAAGCACAGCAGGCCAGGCAGCATCTCAGAATAGAGAATTCGACGTTTCGAGCATAAGCCCTTCATCAGGGCTTATGCTCGAAACGTCGAATTCTCTATTCCTGAGATGCTGCCTGGCCTGCTGTGCTTTGACCAGCAACACATTTGCAACTTCAATAAAAACCTCTCCTATATATCGTGTGCTGTCTTTCTATGTCAGTGTCCCGTTTGTGTGCATCACTTCATTTTTCCCTGAGTTGAATTCAACACGATGATTCATTTTTGTGGATGAAGATATTCTCCCCAACTCTCATTATTCTAAACTCCATGGCTCATGGACTGATTTTATTGGTATGCTCCCGGAGAACAATCTTCTCGTTCCTCTGAATCACTGAATATTTCTGACATGATCTTGAAGGCGAGTATTTCCTCTTCCGGGTTTGCTAATCATCACCGCACTTGCCTACATCGGTGTGCTCATTAAAACCGATGCAGTTGCAGTTAGAGTCATTTCCAAATTGCAGTCCTAACCAATTGCAGTTAGAGTCACATCCAAATTTCACAATCTGATTCCAAGAAAGACTGTCCCAACAGTTACATTCCTCATTGTCGTTTGTTTGTGGGTGGGAAACTTTCCTGAATTGTGCACCTTCCTGCCTCACTGTGTACAGTGATTTACCAAATTCTGAGAATGCTATCACTCACTGTGATCCCTTTTGAATCCCGTTGTATATATTGCTATCACATAACTTATCAAACTACCTTACTTTTCCAACTATGCCAACCAATCTCATTCATGATTCCGATGTGGAGATGCTGGTGTTGGACTGACATGGACAAAGTCAGAAGTCTCACCATATCAGGTTTATTTGAAATCACAAGCTTTAGGAGCGCTGCTCGTTGATCAAGATAAATTATTAATTGATTAGAGTAGTACTTTCTAGACGCAACCAGGAAAATGAAACAGAGGTAATTCATGACCTCAGAGTGCAGGACCCCCTCTGTAACTGAGTTTCCCATTTACTTCGAGGGAGAGAAGGTTGGCCCGAAGCCGATCGTTTAAATCCTAAGCAAGGGGAATTATATCAGGATGATGTTAGGGCTGAAGTTAAGTTGAAAATTAAATGAAGAGAGGGATCAGTTCAGATGCTTTGCTCAAAAACTGCATGAATCCATGTAAGATAGTGTTAATTCATTGTTTTAGATTAGAATCAGTGCAAACATTTTGATACAGAGAGCAGCACACAGAGGTGCTAATACCCAATACATTATCTGGGCTGACGCCAGTTGTTAAGGTTCACTTGAGAATGTAACTCTTTGAAAGAGATGTTTTGCGATTTACATATGAAAGAAGTGAACCTATCACGGACATTCTAACAGATGAGAGACAGAACAAACAATCAAGGTATTTTTCAATCTATAATTTCAGTTCCATCACACTGTAAACGTTTGCTATAAATTCTGTGTCTCACAATCAGAAAGCTGATTAAAAATGCAGCGAGGAAAACAGAGTTGCGTTCCAGAGGAACACTGACGGGGACCGGGCGCACATGCAGCAACATGCAGCTCGCTCACAGACCCGAACCACTCCCTGTGTGAAAACAGTCTTCCTCATGGCACTTTTACTCCTTTTCCTGGAGACTTCAAATCTCTGTCTAATTGTTCTCGATCCTTTCAGGTGTGGCAGCATTTTCACTCCCGTATTTCCTCTGTCCAGATCCCCTATGACTTGGGAAGCTTCAATCAGACCAGCTTTCAGCTTTCTGTTCTCCTAGGAGAAGTGTCTCTACTTCCCAATCTCTCTTCATTGCTGACATTCCTCAAACATTGCACCTTTCCTGTGAACCTGTCTCCAACCACTTCACCGCTTCCTGAAGTTTCACACCCAGAATTCAGCAATGATGCAGCTGGGGGGATACACTCAGAGTCGGGTGGCGTGGGCGAACACTCGGAGACACTTGTTTACACTTTGACCAAGTGTTAGCCTATGCCCCATCTCCACGTCAGGTAGTCCAACCACATTGAGCGAAGCTGCTTTGTTGGAAAGCGGATCGCACATTTTGGCGAAACTGAGAACAAGCAACAAGAACTCGTCCGGGATTGGAACTGCTGACCTCTCCCATGTGTACAATAGAACAAAGCCCGAAGCGGGAAGCACAGACTTCCACGTACGAACCATCCGATGAAACGTGCAGCGTGTGCCTTATCAGCTGAGACCGGCTCCGAGCGAAATCCGTCCCACCTTGCTCCGGGAATTGGAAGCAGGGAAGAGTTTCAAGAACATCATCTTCTCGTTCTGTCTCCAGTCTGTCCTTTTCCCTGGGACTGGGCCCTGTCCATTGACGGATTATTCAACCATTTTCCTCCACTTGGGACATGAAGAGTTTTTGAAAGATCCACAAAGCTGGAAACTGGGGTCTGTTCTCTATCACTGAATTTCACTCTCTGTCATTTGCCTGCGCCTGATGTTCCGAGAAGCCCTGATCTATGTTCATAAACACTGCTTTGAGTGAGACTTGATCTGACAACTGCGGCATTTTCACACGCCTCCTTGTAAAGGTTTGATTGCAATATTAATTGATTCGCAAACTGTGTTCCGGCTGCACGTGTTAAGAGAAAGAAAATGGAGCAGTACACACGATCATGACCAGGATTTGAAACAACACAGAATACCAACTATTGAACAATCTCGGCGCCACGCAATCTGCCGCCAGGAAACATCAAATAAGTGCAGGGCTGGAGGGGATGCCAAGAGCAGCACCAGAGACACAACACCAGGAAAACTCACCAAATCCCGCACTGAGATGAGGGAACTCAGAGTGGGAAGAATTTATGGAATTCGGGGCCTCAGAGGTTGCAAATGAGATTGGTAGTTTTCGACGGATTGAAAACACCAAGAGCTCAGGGGATAGTACAGAAAAGTAGCGATGATTAGGAGGCCGCCTATGATCTCACTGAACGGCGAGGCGGGGCTCGATGGGCTGAGTGGCTGCATGTGTTATTTGCATTTGTTATGTTTAAAACGAAAATATTCTTCCTTTTGTTGACTTGGTGAATAGACCGTAAGACCATTAGACATAGGAGCAGTATTCACGCCATTCAGCCCATCGAGTACGCTCCTCCATTCAATCATGGTTATTAAGTTCCTCAATTCCATTCTCCCGCTTGCTCCCTGTAAGCCTGGATCCCCTTGATACTCAAGAACCAATCCATCTCAATCTTAAATGGACTCAATCACCCACTGGCCTCGACAGCTTTTTGAATTCCACCACTCTCTGGCTGAAGAGGTTTCTCCTGATCTCCAATCTAAAAGGTCGTTCATTTACTCCACAGCCAGGGTATGTTTCTGTTTGTGATGCCAAAACTCCGAGCAAGATCAACTTCGCGAACTTGGTGCCCAAGATACGGTGGCGATCAGTAATTGAGTCAACCCGACAATGAGGTTGTCATGTTTCTACTGACTAAAGGCCTCAATGGCTGAGAGAACAATGGAGGAAAATATTGAAAATACATTTTTCAACATCAATCCAGTTCCGCACTGTGTAATAAAGCAAATTCCTCAAATAAGTGCGGAACCACATGTGAATACAACCGGAACATCTTCCACCAGGGCCTCTTTGTCAACCGCTGAGGTATAACTCGTGATATTGGGACGGCAGTAAACGTGCAGCTCCAGTGGCGCAATCGGTCAGCGCGCGGTACTTATACAGCAGTATGGCGGCGTGCGCAATGCCGAGGTTGTGAGTTCGAGCCTCACCTGGAGCAGTTTTATCAACTCATGGTCAGACAGTCTACTGAAAAATGCAACTTTCTCTGCATTGACTGATGACCTTTCCTGAACAATACTTCGGCCATCAACCAGCTTATCCTGCAACGATTTGAAACTTCTAGAAATATCTGGGGAGAAACATGCGCAGGTGCTTCTTGTTCAGCTCGAAAATGCTTCCAAACGGCCGACAGCTTCCACTTTCATTGCGGCCAACTCATGTTTGCTTGGTATTTCTTTACTCAACTGGCGACAAACTCACACAGCTCGATGTCATTATCAAAAAGCTATTACATTTATTTCATTGAACCGTGTCAATGTTATCTTCGGCTTTGCTTGGAACATTTGTCTCATTAAAATAAACAACTGCTGAGACCAACAGGATCAAAATGACTCTCAACTGTTTCAAAACGTAAGTGAGATTCAACCACCTCACTTTGGGATATTATCACTTCTACTGCAGCTTGAATAAGGACAATAAACTGCCATTAGGATTCGGAAATCGACACTTCAATAAAAACCTCTCCTATATATCGTGTGCTGTCTTTCTATGTCAGTGTCCCGTTTGTGTGCATCACTTCATTTTTCCCTAAGTTGAATTCAACACGATGATTCATTTTTGTGGATGAAGATATTCTCCCCAACTCTCATTATTCTAAACTCCATGGCTCATGGACTGATTTTATTGGTATGCTCCCGGAGAACAATCTTCTCGTTCCTCTGAATCACTGAATATTTCTGACATGATCTTGAAGGCGAGTATTTCCTCTTCCGGGTTTGCTAATCATCACCGCACTTGCCTACATCGGTGTGCTCATTAAAACCGATGCAGTTGCAGTTAGAGTCATTTCCATTGACGGATTATTCAACCATTTTCCTCCACTTGGGACATGAAGAGTTTTTGAAAGATCCACAAAGCTGGAAACTGGGGTCTGTTCTCTATCACTGAATTTCACTCTCTCTCACTTGCCTGAGCCTGATGTTCCGAGAAGCCCTGATCTATGTTCATAAACACTGCTTTGAGTGAGACTTGATCTGACAACTGCGGCATTTTCACACGCCTCCTTGTAAAGGTTTGATTGCAATATTAATTGATTCGCAAACTGTGTTCCGGCTGCACGTGTTTAGAGAAAGAAAATGGAGCAGTACACACGATCATGACCAGGATTTGAAACAACACAGAATACCAACTATTGAACAATCTCGGCGCCACGCAATCTGCCGCCAGGAAACATCAAATAAGTGCAGGGCTGGAGGGGATGCCAAGAGCAGCACCAGAGACACAACACCAGAAAAACTCACCAAATCCCGCACTGAGATGAGGGAACTCAGAGTGGGAAGAATTTATGGAATTCGGGGCCTCAGAGGTTGCAAATGAGATTGGTAGTTTTCGACGGATTGAAAACACCAAGAGCTCAGGGGATAGTACAGAAAAGTAGCGATGATTAGGAGGCCGCCTATGATCTCACTGAACGGCGAGGCGGGGCTCGATGGGCTGAGTGGCTGCATGTGTTATTTGCATTTGTTATGTTTAAAACGAAAATATTCTTCCTTTTGTCGACTTGGTGAATAGACCGTAAGACCATTAGACATAGGAGCAGTATTCACGCCATTCAGCCCATCGAGTACGCTCCTCCATTCAATCATGGTTATTAAGTTCCTCAATTCCATTCTCCCGCTTGCTCCCTGTAAGCCTGGATCCCCTTGATACTCAAGAACCAATCCATCTCAATCTTAAATGGACTCAATCACCCACTGGCCTCGACAGCTTTTTGAATTCCACCACTCTCTGGCTGAAGAGGTTTCTCCTGATCTCCAATCTAAAAGGTCGTTCATTTACTCCACAGCCAGGGTATGTTTCTGTTTGTGATGCCAAAACTCCGAGCAAGATCAACTTCGCGAACTTGGTGCCCAAGATACGGTGGCGATCAGTAATTGAGTCAACCCGACAATGAGGTTGTCATGTTTCTACTGACTAAAGGCCTCAATGGCTGAGAGAACAATGGAGGAAAATATTGAAAATACATTTTTCAACATCAATCCAGTTCCGCACTGTGTAATAAAGCAAATTCCTCAAATAAGTGCGGAACCACATGTGAATACAACCGGAACATCTTCCACCAGGGCCTCTTTGTCAACCGCTGAGGTATAACTCGTGATATTGGGAGGGCAATAAACGTGCGGCTCCAGTGGCGCAATCGGTCAGCGCGCGGTACTTATACAGCAGTATGGCGGCGTGCGCAATGCCGAGGTTGTGAGTTCGAGCCTCACCTGGAGCAGTTTTATCTACTCATGGTCAGACAGTCTACTGAAAAATGCAACTTTCTCTGCATTGACTGATGACCTTTCCTGAACAATACCTCGGCCATCAACCAGCTTATCCTGCAACGATTTGAAACTTCTAGAAATATCTGGGGAGAAACATGCGCAGGTGCTTCTTGTTCAGCTCGAAAATGCTTCCAAACGGCCGACAGCTTCCACTTTCATTGCGGCCAACTCATGTTTGCTTGGTATTTCTTTACTCAACTGGCGACAAACTCACACAGCTCGATGTCATTATCAAAAAGCTATTACATTTATTTCATTGAACCGTGTCAATGTTATCTTCGGCTTTGCTTGGAACATTTGTCTCATTAAAATAAACAACTGCTGAGACCAACAGGATCAAAATGACTCTCAACTGTTTCAAAACGTAAGTGAGATTCAACCACCTCACTTTGGGATATTATCACTTCTACTGCAGCTTGAATAAGGACAATAAACTGCCATTAGGATTCGGAAATCGACACTTCAATAAAAACCTCTCCTATATATCGTGTGCTGTCTTTCTATGTCAGTGTCCCGTTTGTGTGCATCACTTCATTTTTCCCTGAGTTGAATTCAACACGATGATTCATTTTTGTGGATGAAGATATTCTCCCCAACTCTCATTATTCTAAACTCCATGGCTCATGGACTGATTTTATTGGTATGCTCCCGGAGAACAATCTTCTCGTTCCTCTGAATCACTGAATATTTCTGACATGATCTTGAAGGCGAGTATTTCCTCTTCCGGGTTTGCTAATCATCACCGCACTTGCCTACATCGGTGTGCTCATTAAAACCGATGCAGTTGCAGTTAGAGTCATTTCCAAATTGCAGTCCTAACCAATTGCAGTTAGAGTCACATCCAAATTTCACAATCTGATTCCAAGAAAGACTGTCCCAACAGTTACATTCCTCATTGTCGTTTGTTTGTGGGTGGGAAACTTTCCTGAATTGTGCACCTTCCTGCCTCACTGTGTACAGTGATTTACCAAATTCTGAGAATGCTATCACTCACTGTGATCCCTTTTGAATCCCGTTGTATATATTGCTATCACATAACTTATCAAACTACCTTACTTTTCCAACTATGCCAACCAATCTCATTCATGATTCCGATGTGGAGATGCTGGTGTTGGACTGACATGGACAAAGTCAGAAGTCTCACCATATCAGGTTTATTTGAAATCACAAGCTTTAGGAGCGCTGCTCGTTGATCAAGATAAATTATTAATTGATTAGAGTAGTACTTTCTAGACGCAACCAGGAAAATGAAACAGAGGTAATTCATGACCTCAGAGTGCAGGACCCCCTCTGTAACTGAGTTTCCCATTTACTTCGAGGGAGAGAAGGTTGGCCCGAAGCCGATCGTTTAAATCCTAAGCAAGGGGAATTATATCAGGATGATGTTAGGGCTGAAGTTAAGTTGAAAATTAAATGAAGAGAGGGATCAGTTCAGATGCTTTGCTCAAAAACTGCATGAATCCATGTAAGATAGTGTTAATTCATTGTTTTAGATTAGAATCAGTGCAAACATTTTGATACAGAGAGCAGCACACAGAGGTGCTAATACCCAATACATTATCTGGGCTGACGCCAGTTGTTAAGGTTCACTTGAGAATGTAACTCTTTGAAAGAGATGTTTTGCGATTTACATATGAAAGAAGTGAACCTATCACGGACATTCTAACAGATGAGAGACAGAACAAACAATCAAGGTATTTTTCAATCTATAATTTCAGTTCCATCACACTGTAAACGTTTGCTATAAATTCTGTGTCTCACAATCAGAAAGCTGATTAAAAATGCAGCGAGGAAAACAGAGTTGCGTTCCAGAGGAACACTGACGGGGACGGGGCGCACATGCAGCAACATGCAGCTCGCTCACAGACCCGAACCACTCCCTGTGTGAAAACAGTCTTCCTCATGGCACTTTTACTCCTTTTCCTGGAGACTTCAAATCTCTGTCTAATTGTTCTCGATCCTTTCAGGTGTGGCAGCATTTTCACTCCCGTATTTCCTCTGTCCAGATCCCCTATGACTTGGGAAGCTTCAATCAGACCAGCTTTCAGCTTTCTGTTCTCCTAGGAGAAGTGTCTCTACTTCCCAATCTCTCTTCATTGCTGACATTCCTCAAACATTGCACCTTTCCTGTGAACCTGTCTCCAACCACTTCACCGCTTCCTGAAGTTTCACACCCAGAATTCAGCAATGATGCAGCTGGGGGGATACACTCAGAGTCGGGTGGCGTGGGCGAACACTCGGAGACACTTGTTTACACTTTGACCAAGTGTTAGCCTATGCCCCATCTCCACGTCAGGTAGTCCAACCACATTGAGCGAAGCTGCTTTGTTGGAAAGCGGATCGCACATTTTGGCGAAACTGAGAACAAGCAACAAGAACTCGTCCGGGATTGGAACTGCTGACCTCTCCCATGTGTACAATAGAACAAAGCCCGAAGCGGGAAGCACAGACTTCCACGTACGAACCATCCGATGAAACGTGCAGCGTGTGCCTTATCAGCTGAGACCGGCTCCGAGCGAAATCCGTCCCACCTTGCTCCGGGAATTGGAAGCAGGGAAGAGTTTCAAGAACATCATCTTCTCGTTCTGTCTCCAGTCTGTCCTTTTCCCTGGGACTGGGCCCTGTCCATTGACGGATTATTCAACCATTTTCCTCCACTTGGGACATGAAGAGTTTTTGAAAGATCCACAAAGCTGGAAACTGGGGTCTGTTCTCTATCACTGAATTTCACTCTCTGTCATTTGCCTGCGCCTGATGTTCCGAGAAGCCCTGATCTATGTTCATAAACATTGCTTTGAGTGAGACTTGATCTGACAACTGCGGCATTTTCACACGCCTCCTTGTAAAGGTTTGATTGCAATATTAATTGATTCGCAAACTGTGTTCCGGCTGCACGTGTTAAGAGAAAGAAAATGGAGCAGTACACACGATCATGACCAGGATTTGAAACAACACAGAATACCAACTATTGAACAATCTCGGCGCCACGCAATCTGCCGCCAGGAAACATCAAATAAGTGCAGGGCTGGAGGGGATGCCAAGAGCAGCACCAGAGACACAACACCAGGAAAACTCACCAAATCCCGCACTGAGATGAGGGAACTCAGAGTGGGAAGAATTTATGGAATTCGGGGCCTCAGAGGTTGCAAATGAGATTGGTAGTTTTCGACGGATTGAAAACACCAAGAGCTCAGGGGATAGTACAGAAAAGTAGCGATGATTAGGAGGCCGCCTATGATCTCACTGAACGGCGAGGCGGGGCTCGATGGGCTGAGTGGCTGCATGTGTTATTTGCATTTGTTATGTTTAAAACGAAAATATTCTTCCTTTTGTTGACTTGGTGAATAGACCGTAAGACCATTAGACATAGGAGCAGTATTCACGCCATTCAGCCCATCGAGTACGCTCCTCCATTCAATCATGGTTATTAAGTTCCTCAATTCCATTCTCCCGCTTGCTCCCTGTAAGCCTGGATCCCCTTGATACTCAAGAACCAATCCATCTCAATCTTAAATGGACTCAATCACCCACTGGCCTCGACAGCTTTTTGAATTCCACCACTCTCTGGCTGAAGAGGTTTCTCCTGATCTCCAATCTAAAAGGTCGTTCATTTACTCCACAGCCAGGGTATGTTTCTGTTTGTGATGCCAAAACTCCGAGCAAGATCAACTTCGCGAACTTGGTGCCCAAGATACGGTGGCGATCAGTAATTGAGTCAACCCGACAATGAGGTTGTCATGTTTCTACTGACTAAAGGCCTCAATGGCTGAGAGAACAATGGAGGAAAATATTGAAAATACATTTTTCAACATCAATCCAGTTCCGCACTGTGTAATAAAGCAAATTCCTCAAATAAGTGCGGAACCACATGTGAATACAACCGGAACATCTTCCACCAGGGCCTCTTTGTCAACCGCTGAGGTATAACTCGTGATATTGGGACGGCAGTAAACGTGCAGCTCCAGTGGCGCAATCGGTCAGCGCGCGGTACTTATACAGCAGTATGGCGGCGTGCGCAATGCCGAGGTTGTGAGTTCGAGCCTCACCTGGAGCAGTTTTATCAACTCATGGTCAGACAGTCTACTGAAAAATGCAACTTTCTCTGCATTGACTGATGACCTTTCCTGAACAATACTTCGGCCATCAACCAGCTTATCCTGCAACGATTTGAAACTTCTAGAAATATCTGGGGAGAAACATGCGCAGGTGCTTCTTGTTCAGCTCGAAAATGCTTCCAAACGGCCGACAGCTTCCACTTTCATTGCGGCCAACTCATGTTTGCTTGGTATTTCTTTACTCAACTGGCGACAAACTCACACAGCTCGATGTCATTATCAAAAAGCTATTACATTTATTTCATTGAACCGTGTCAATGTTATCTTCGGCTTTGCTTGGAACATTTGTCTCATTAAAATAAACAACTGCTGAGACCAACAGGATCAAAATGACTCTCAACTGTTTCAAAACGTAAGTGAGATTCAACCACCTCACTTTGGGATATTATCACTTCTACTGCAGCTTGAATAAGGACAATAAACTGCCATTAGGATTCGGAAATCGACACTTCAATAAAAACCTCTCCTATATATCGTGTGCTGTCTTTCTATGTCAGTGTCCCGTTTGTGTGCATCACTTCATTTTTCCCTGAGTTGAATTCAACACGATGATTCATTTTTGTGGATGAAGATATTCTCCCCAACTCTCATTATTCTAAACTCCATGGCTCATGGACTGATTTTATTGGTATGCTCCCGGAGAACAATCTTCTCGTTCCTCTGAATCACTGAATATTTCTGACATGATCTTGAAGGCGAGTATTTCCTCTTCCGGGTTTGCTAATCATCACCGCACTTGCCTACATCGGTGTGCTCATTAAAACCGATGCAGTTGCAGTTAGAGTCATTTCCATTGACGGATTATTCAACCATTTTCCTCCACTTGGGACATGAAGAGTTTTTGAAAGATCCACAAAGCTGGAAACTGGGGTCTGTTCTCTATCACTGAATTTCACTCTCTCTCACTTGCCTGAGCCTGATGTTCCGAGAAGCCCTGATCTATGTTCATAAACACTGCTTTGAGTGAGACTTGATCTGACAACTGCGGCATTTTCACACGCCTCCTTGTAAAGGTTTGATTGCAATATTAATTGATTCGCAAACTGTGTTCCGGCTGCACGTGTTTAGAGAAAGAAAATGGAGCAGTACACACGATCATGACCAGGATTTGAAACAACACAGAATACCAACTATTGAACAATCTCGGCGCCACGCAATCTGCCGCCAGGAAACATCAAATAAGTGCAGGGCTGGAGGGGATGCCAAGAGCAGCACCAGAGACACAACACCAGGAAAACTCACCAAATCCCGCACTGAGATGAGGGAACTCAGAGTGGGAAGAATTTATGGAATTCGGGGCCTCAGAGGTTGCAAATGAGATTGGTAGTTTTCGACGGATTGAAAACACCAAGAGCTCAGGGGATAGTACAGAAAAGTAGCGATGATTAGGAGGCCGCCTATGATCTCACTGAACGGCGAGGCGGGGCTCGATGGGCTGAGTGGCTGCATGTGTTATTTGCATTTGTTATGTTTAAAACGAAAATATTCTTCCTTTTGTTGACTTGGTGAATAGACCGTAAGACCATTAGACATAGGAGCAGTATTCACGCCATTCAGCCCATCGAGTACGCTCCTCCATTCAATCATGGTTATTAAGTTCCTCAATTCCATTCTCCCGCTTGCTCCCTGTAAGCCTGGATCCCCTTGATACTCAAGAACCAATCCATCTCAATCTTAAATGGACTCAATCACCCACTGGCCTCGACAGCTTTTTGAATTCCACCACTCTCTGGCTGAAGAGGTTTCTCCTGATCTCCAATCTAAAAGGTCGTTCATTTACTCCACAGCCAGGGTATGTTTCTGTTTGTGATGCCAAAACTCCGAGCAAGATCAACTTCGCGAACTTGGTGCCCAAGATACGGTGGCGATCAGTAATTGAGTCAACCCGACAATGAGGTTGTCATGTTTCTACTGACTAAAGGCCTCAATGGCTGAGAGAACAATGGAGGAAAATATTGAAAATACATTTTTCAACATCAATCCAGTTCCGCACTGTGTAATAAAGCAAATTCCTCAAATAAGTGCGGAACCACATGTGAATACAACCGGAACATCTTCCACCAGGGCCTCTTTGTCAACCGCTGAGGTATAACTCGTGATATTGGGACGGCAGTAAACGTGCAGCTCCAGTGGCGCAATCGGTCAGCGCGCGGTACTTATACAGCAGTATGGCGGCGTGCGCAATGCCGAGGTTGTGAGTTCGAGCCTCACCTGGAGCAGTTTTATCAACTCATGGTCAGACAGTCTACTGAAAAATGCAACTTTCTCTGCATTGACTGATGACCTTTCCTGAACAATACTTCGGCCATCAACCAGCTTATCCTGCAACGATTTGAAACTTCTAGAAATATCTGGGGAGAAACATGCGCAGGTGCTTCTTGTTCAGCTCGAAAATGCTTCCAAACGGCCGACAGCTTCCACTTTCATTGCGGCCAACTCATGTTTGCTTGGTATTTCTTTACTCAACTGGCGACAAACTCACACAGCTCGATGTCATTATCAAAAAGCTATTACATTTATTTCATTGAACCGTGTCAATGTTATCTTCGGCTTTGCTTGGAACATTTGTCTCATTAAAATAAACAACTGCTGAGACCAACAGGATCAAAATGACTCTCAACTGTTTCAAAACGTAAGTGAGATTCAACCACCTCACTTTGGGATATTATCACTTCTACTGCAGCTTGAATAAGGACAATAAACTGCCATTAGGATTCGGAAATCGACACTTCAATAAAAACCTCTCCTATATATCGTGTGCTGTCTTTCTATGTCAGTGTCCCGTTTGTGTGCATCACTTCATTTTTCCCTGAGTTGAATTCAACACGATGATTCATTTTTGTGGATGAAGATATTCTCCCCAACTCTCATTATTCTAAACTCCATGGCTCATGGACTGATTTTATTGGTATGCTCCCGGAGAACAATCTTCTCGTTCCTCTGAATCACTGAATATTTCTGACATGATCTTGAAGGCGAGTATTTCCTCTTCCGGGTTTGCTAATCATCACCGCACTTGCCTACATCGGTGTGCTCATTAAAACCGATGCAGTTGCAGTTAGAGTCATTTCCATTGACGGATTATTCAACCATTTTCCTCCACTTGGGACATGAAGAGTTTTTGAAAGATCCACAAAGCTGGAAACTGGGGTCTGTTCTCTATCACTGAATTTCACTCTCTCTCACTTGCCTGAGCCTGATGTTCCGAGAAGCCCTGATCTATGTTCATAAACACTGCTTTGAGTGAGACTTGATCTGACAACTGCGGCATTTTCACACGCCTCCTTGTAAAGGTTTGATTGCAATATTAATTGATTCGCAAACTGTGTTCCGGCTGCACGTGTTTAGAGAAAGAAAATGGAGCAGTACACACGATCATGACCAGGATTTGAAACAACACAGAATACCAACTATTGAACAATCTCGGCGCCACGCAATCTGCCGCCAGGAAACATCAAATAAGTGCAGGGCTGGAGGGGATGCCAAGAGCAGCACCAGAGACACAACACCAGGAAAACTCACCAAATCCCGCACTGAGATGAGGGAACTCAGAGTGGGAAGAATTTATGGAATTCGGGGCCTCAGAGGTTGCAAATGAGATTGGTAGTTTTCGACGGATTGAAAACACCAAGAGCTCAGGGGATAGTACAGAAAAGTAGCGATGATTAGGAGGCCGCCTATGATCTCACTGAACGGCGAGGCGGGGCTCGATGGGCTGAGTGGCTGCATGTGTTATTTGCATTTGTTATGTTTAAAACGAAAATATTCTTCCTTTTGTTGACTTGGTGAATAGACCGTAAGACCATTAGACATAGGAGCAGTATTCACGCCATTCAGCCCATCGAGTACGCTCCTCCATTCAATCATGGTTATTAAGTTCCTCAATTCCATTCTCCCGCTTGCTCCCTGTAAGCCTGGATCCCCTTGATACTCAAGAACCAATCCATCTCAATCTTAAATGGACTCAATCACCCACTGGCCTCGACAGCTTTTTGAATTCCACCACTCTCTGGCTGAAGAGGTTTCTCCTGATCGCCAATCTAAAAGGTCGTTCATTTACTCCACAGCCAGGGTATGTTTCTGTTTGTGATGCCAAAACTCCGAGCAAGATCAACTTCGCGAACTTGGTGCCCAAGATACGGTGGCGATCAGTAATTGAGTCAACCCGACAATGAGGTTGTCATGTTTCTACTGACTAAAGGCCTCAATGGCTGAGAGAACAATGGAGGAAAATATTGAAAATACATTTTTCAACATCAATCCAGTTCCGCACTGTGTAATAAAGCAAATTCCTCAAATAAGTGCGGAACCACATGTGAATACAACCGGAACATCTTCCACCAGGGCCTCTTTGTCAACCGCTGAGGTATAACTCGTGATATTGGGACGGCAGTAAACGTGCAGCTCCAGTGGCGCAATCGGTCAGCGCGCGGTACTTATACAGCAGTATGGCGGCGTGCGCAATGCCGAGGTTGTGAGTTCGAGCCTCACCTGGAGCAGTTTTATCAACTCATGGTCAGACAGTCTACTGAAAAATGCAACTTTCTCTGCATTGACTGATGACCTTTCCTGAACAATACTTCGGCCATCAACCAGCTTATCCTGCAACGATTTGAAACTTCTAGAAATATCTGGGGAGAAACATGCGCAGGTGCTTCTTGTTCAGCTCGAAAATGCTTCCAAACGGCCGACAGCTTCCACTTTCATTGCGGCCAACTCATGTTTGCTTGGTATTTCTTTACTCAACTGGCGACAAACTCACACAGCTCGATGTCATTATCAAAAAGCTATTACATTTATTTCATTGAACCGTGTCAATGTTATCTTCGGCTTTGCTTGGAACATTTGTCTCATTAAAATAAACAACTGCTGAGACCAACAGGATCAAAATGACTCTCAACTGTTTCAAAACGTAAGTGAGATTCAACCACCTCACTTTGGGATATTATCACTTCTACTGCAGCTTGAATAAGGACAATAAACTGCCATTAGGATTCGGAAATCGACACTTCAATAAAAACCTCTCCTATATATCGTGTGCTGTCTTTCTATGTCAGTGTCCCGTTTGTGTGCATCACTTCATTTTTCCCTGAGTTGAATTCAACACGATGATTCATTTTTGTGGATGAAGATATTCTCCCCAACTCTCATTATTCTAAACTCCATGGCTCATGGACTGATTTTATTGGTATGCTCCCGGAGAACAATCTTCTCGTTCCTCTGAATCACTGAATATTTCTGACATGATCTTGAAGGCGAGTATTTCCTCTTCCGGGTTTGCTAATCATCACCGCACTTGCCTACATCGGTGTGCTCATTAAAACCGATGCAGTTGCAGTTAGAGTCATTTCCATTGACGGATTATTCAACCATTTTCCTCCACTTGGGACATGAAGAGTTTTTGAAAGATCCACAAAGCTGGAAACTGGGGTCTGTTCTCTATCACTGAATTTCACTCTCTCTCACTTGCCTGAGCCTGATGTTCCGAGAAGCCCTGATCTATGTTCATAAACACTGCTTTGAGTGAGACTTGATCTGACAACTGCGGCATTTTCACACGCCTCCTTGTAAAGGTTTGATTGCAATATTAATTGATTCGCAAACTGTGTTCCGGCTGCACGTGTTTAGAGAAAGAAAATGGAGCAGTACACACGATCATGACCAGGATTTGAAACAACACAGAATACCAACTATTGAACAATCTCGGCGCCACGCAATCTGCCGCCAGGAAACATCAAATAAGTGCAGGGCTGGAGGGGATGCCAAGAGCAGCACCAGAGACACAACACCAGGAAAACTCACCAAATCCCGCACTGAGATGAGGGAACTCAGAGTGGGAAGAATTTATGGAATTCGGGGCCTCAGAGGTTGCAAATGAGATTGGTAGTTTTCGACGGATTGAAAACACCAAGAGCTCAGGGGATAGTACAGAAAAGTAGCGATGATTAGGAGGCCGCCTATGATCTCACTGAACGGCGAGGCGGGGCTCGATGGGCTGAGTGGCTGCATGTGTTATTTGCATTTGTTATGTTTAAAACGAAAATATTCTTCCTTTTGTTGACTTGGTGAATAGACCGTAAGACCATTAGACATAGGAGCAGTATTCACGCCATTCAGCCCATCGAGTACGCTCCTCCATTCAATCATGGTTATTAAGTTCCTCAATTCCATTCTCCCGCTTGCTCCCTGTAAGCCTGGATCCCCTTGATACTCAAGAACCAATCCATCTCAATCTTAAATGGACTCAATCACCCACTGGCCTCGACAGCTTTTTGAATTCCACCACTCTCTGGCTGAAGAGGTTTCTCCTGATCTCCAATCTAAAAGGTCGTTCATTTACTCCACAGCCAGGGTATGTTTCTGTTTGTGATGCCAAAACTCCGAGCAAGATCAACTTCGCGAACTTGGTGCCCAAGATACGGTGGCGATCAGTAATTGAGTCAACCCGACAATGAGGTTGTCATGTTTCTACTGACTAAAGGCCTCAATGGCTGAGAGAACAATGGAGGAAAATATTGAAAATACATTTTTCAACATCAATCCAGTTCCGCACTGTGTAATAAAGCAAATTCCTCAAATAAGTGCGGAACCACATGTGAATACAACCGGAACATCTTCCACCAGGGCCTCTTTGTCAACCGCTGAGGTATAACTCGTGATATTGGGACGGCAGAAAACGTGCAGCTCCAGTGGCGCAATCGGTCAGCGCGCGGTACTTATACAGCAGTATGGCGGCGTGCGCAATGCCGAGGTTGTGAGTTCGAGCCTCACCTGGAGCAGTTTTATCAACTCATGGTCAGACAGTCTACTGAAAAATGCAACTTTCTCTGCATTGACTGATGACCTTTCCTGAACAATACTTCGGCCATCGGCCATCAACCAGCTTATCCTGCAACGATTTGAAACTTCTAGAAATATCTGGGGAGAAACATGCGCAGGTGCTTCTTGTTCAGCTCGAAAATGCTTCCAAACGGCCGACAGCTTCCACTTTCATTGCGGCCAACTCATGTTTGCTTGGTATTTCTTTACTCAACTGGCGACAAACTCACACAGCTCGATGTCATTATCAAAAAGCTATTACATTTATTTCATTGAACCGTGTCAATGTTATCTTCGGCTTTGCTTGGAACATTTGTCTCATTAAAATAAACAACTGCTGAGACCAACAGGATCAAAATGACTCTCAACTGTTTCAAAACGTAAGTGAGATTCAACCACCTCACTTTGGGATATTATCACTTCTACTGCAGCTTGAATAAGGACAATAAACTGCCATTAGGATTCGGAAATCGACACTTCAATAAAAACCTCTCCTATATATCGTGTGCTGTCTTTCTATGTCAGTGTCCCGTTTGTGTGCATCACTTCATTTTTCCCTGAGTTGAATTCAACACGATGATTCATTTTTGTGGATGAAGATATTCTCCCCAACTCTCATTATTCTAAACTCCATGGCTCATGGACTGATTTTATTGGTATGCTCCCGGAGAACAATCTTCTCGTTCCTCTGAATCACTGAATATTTCTGACATGATCTTGAAGGCGAGTATTTCCTCTTCCGGGTTTGCTAATCATCACCGCACTTGCCTACATCGGTGTGCTCATTAAAACCGATGCAGTTGCAGTTAGAGTCATTTCCATTGACGGATTATTCAACCATTTTCCTCCACTTGGGACATGAAGAGTTTTTGAAAGATCCACAAAGCTGGAAACTGGGGTCTGTTCTCTATCACTGAATTTCACTCTCTCTCACTTGCCTGAGCCTGATGTTCCGAGAAGCCCTGATCTATGTTCATAAACACTGCTTTGAGTGAGACTTGATCTGACAACTGCGGCATTTTCACACGCCTCCTTGTAAAGGTTTGATTGCAATATTAATTGATTCGCAAACTGTGTTCCGGCTGCACGTGTTTAGAGAAAGAAAATGGAGCAGTACACACGATCATGACCAGGATTTGAAACAACACAGAATACCAACTATTGAACAATCTCGGCGCCACGCAATCTGCCGCCAGGAAACATCAAATAAGTGCAGGGCTGGAGGGGATGCCAAGAGCAGCACCAGAGACACAACACCAGGAAAACTCACCAAATCCCGCACTGAGATGAGGGAACTCAGAGTGGGAAGAATTTATGGAATTCGGGGCCTCAGAGGTTGCAAATGAGATTGGTAGTTTTCGACGGATTGAAAACACCAAGAGCTCAGGGGATAGTACAGAAAAGTAGCGATGATTAGGAGGCCGCCTATGATCTCACTGAACGGCGAGGCGGGGCTCGATGGGCTGAGTGGCTGCATGTGTTATTTGCATTTGTTATGTTTAAAACGAAAATATTCTTCCTTTTGTTGACTTGGTGAATAGACCGTAAGACCATTAGACATAGGAGCAGTATTCACGCCATTCAGCCCATCGAGTACGCTCCTCCATTCAATCATGGTTATTAAGTTCCTCAATTCCATTCTCCCGCTTGCTCCCTGTAAGCCTGGATCCCCTTGATACTCAAGAACCAATCCATCTCAATCTTAAATGGACTCAATCACCCACTGGCCTCGACAGCTTTTTGAATTCCACCACTCTCTGGCTGAAGAGGTTTCTCCTGATCTCCAATCTAAAAGGTCGTTCATTTACTCCACAGCCAGGGTATGTTTCTGTTTGTGATGCCAAAACTCCGAGCAAGATCAACTTCGCGAACTTGGTGCCCAAGATACGGTGGCGATCAGTAATTGAGTCAACCCGACAATGAGGTTGTCATGTTTCTACTGACTAAAGGCCTCAATGGCTGAGAGAACAATGGAGGAAAATATTGAAAATACATTTTTCAACATCAATCCAGTTCCGCACTGTGTAATAAAGCAAATTCCTCAAATAAGTGCGGAACCACATGTGAATACAACCGGAACATCTTCCACCAGGGCCTCTTTGTCAACCGCTGAGGTATAACTCGTGATATTGGGACGGCAGAAAACGTGCAGCCCCAGTGGTGCAATCGGTCAGCGCGCGGTACTTATACAGCAGTATGGCGGCGTGCGCAATGCCGAGGTTGTGAGTTCGAGCCTCACCTGGAGCAGTTTTATCAACTCATGGTCAGACAGTCTACTGAAAAATGCAACTTTCTCTGCATTGACTGATGACCTTTCCTGAACAATACCTCGGCCATCAACCGGCTTATCCTGCAACGATTTGAAACTTCTAGAAATATCTGGGGAGAAACATGCGCAGGTGCTTCTTGTTCAGCTCGAAAATGCTTCCAAACGGCCGACAGCTTCCACTTTCATTGCGGCCAACTCATGTTTGCTTGGTATTTCTTTACTCAACTGGCGACAAACTCACACAGCTCGATGTCATTATCAAAAAGCTATTACATTTATTTCATTGAACCGTGTCAATGTTATCTTCGGCTTTGCTTGGAACATTTGTCTCATTAAAATAAACAACTGCTGAGACCAACAGGATCAAAATGACTCTCAACTGTTTCAAAACGTAAGTGAGATTCAACCACCTCACTTTGGGATATTATCACTTCTACTGCAGCTTGAATAAGGACAATAAACTGCCATTAGGATTCGGAAATCGACACTTCAATAAAAACCTCTCCTATATATCGTGTGCTGTCTTTCTATGTCAGTGTCCCGTTTGTGTGCATCACTTCATTTTTCCCTGAGTTGAATTCAACACGATGATTCATTTTTGTGGATGAAGATATTCTCCCCAACTCTCATTATTCTAAACTCCATGGCTCATGGACTGATTTTATTGGTATGCTCCCGGAGAACAATCTTCTCGTTCCTCTGAATCACTGAATATTTCTGACATGATCTTGAAGGCGAGTATTTCCTCTTCCGGGTTTGCTAATCATCACCGCACTTGCCTACATCGGTGTGCTCATTAAAACCGATGCAGTTGCAGTTAGAGTCATTTCCATTGACGGATTATTCAACCATTTTCCTCCACTTGGGACATGAAGAGTTTTTGAAAGATCCACAAAGCTGGAAACTGGGGTCTGTTCTCTATCACTGAATTTCACTCTCTCTCACTTGCCTGAGCCTGATGTTCCGAGAAGCCCTGATCTATGTTCATAAACACTGCTTTGAGTGAGACTTGATCTGACAACTGCGGCATTTTCACACGCCTCCTTGTAAAGGTTTGATTGCAATATTAATTGATTCGCAAACTGTGTTCCGGCTGCACGTGTTAAGAGAAAGAAAATGGAGCAGTACACACGATCATGACCAGGATTTGAAACAACACAGAATACCAACTATTGAACAATCTCGGCGCCACGCAATCTGCCGCCAGGAAACATCAAATAAGTGCAGGGCTGGAGGGGATGCCAAGAGCAGCACCAGAGACACAACACCAGGAAAACTCACCAAATCCCGCACTGAGATGAGGGAACTCAGAGTGGGAAGAATTTATGGAATTCGGGGCCTCAGAGGTTGCAAATGAGATTGGTAGTTTTCGACGGATTGAAAACACCAAGAGCTCAGGGGATAGTACAGAAAAGTAGCGATGATTAGGAGGCCGCCTATGATCTCACTGAACGGCGAGGCGGGGCTCGATGGGCTGAGTGGCTGCATGTGTTATTTGCATTTGTTATGTTTAAAACGAAAATATTCTTCCTTTTGTTGACTTGGTGAATAGACCGTAAGACCATTAGACATAGGAGCAGTATTCACGCCATTCAGCCCATCGAGTACGCTCCTCCATTCAATCATGGTTATTAAGTTCCTCAATTCCATTCTCCCGCTTGCTCCCTGTAAGCCTGGATCCCCTTGATACTCAAGAACCAATCCATCTCAATCTTAAATGGACTCAATCACCCACTGGCCTCGACAGCTTTTTGAATTCCACCACTCTCTGGCTGAAGAGGTTTCTCCTGATCTCCAATCTAAAAGGTCGTTCATTTACTCCACAGCCAGGGTATGTTTCTGTTTGTGATGCCAAAACTCCGAGCAAGATCAACTTCGCGAACTTGGTGCCCAAGATACGGTGGCGATCAGTAATTGAGTCAACCCGACAATGAGGTTGTCATGTTTCTACTGACTAAAGGCCTCAATGGCTGAGAGAACAATGGAGGAAAATATTGAAAATACATTTTTCAACATCAATCCAGTTCCGCACTGTGTAATAAAGCAAATTCCTCAAATAAGTGCGGAACCACATGTGAATACAACCGGAACATCTTCCACCAGGGCCTCTTTGTCAACCGCTGAGGTATAACTCGTGATATTGGGACGGCAATAAACGTGCAGCTCCAGTGGCGCAATCGGTCAGCGCGCGGTACTTATACAGCAGTATGGCGGCGTGCGCAATGCCGAGGTTGTGAGTTCGAGCCTCACCTGGAGCAGTTTTATCAACTCATGGTCAGACAGTCTACTGAAAAATGCAACTTTCTCTGCATTGACTGATGACCTTTCCTGAACAATACTTCGGCCATCAACCAGCTTATCCTGCAACGATTTGAAACTTCTAGAAATATCTGGGGAGAAACATGCGCAGGTGCTTCTTGTTCAGCTCGAAAATGCTTCCAAACGGCCGACAGCTTCCACTTTCATTGCGGCCAACTCATGTTTGCTTGGTATTTCTTTACTCAACTGGCGACAAACTCACACAGCTCGATGTCATTATCAAAAAGCTATTACATTTATTTCATTGAACCGTGTCAATGTTATCTTCGGCTTTGCTTGGAACATTTGTCTCATTAAAATAAACAACTGCTGAGACCAACAGGATCAAAATGACTCTCAACTGTTTCAAAACGTAAGTGAGATTCAACCACCTCACTTTGGGATATTATCACTTCTACTGCAGCTTGAATAAGGACAATAAACTGCCATTAGGATTCGGAAATCGACACTTCAATAAAAACCTCTCCTATATATCGTGTGCTGTCTTTCTATGTCAGTGTCCCGTTTGTGTGCATCACTTCATTTTTCCCTGAGTTGAATTCAACACGATGATTCATTTTTGTGGATGAAGATATTCTCCCCAACTCTCATTATTCTAAACTCCATGGCTCATGGACTGATTTTATTGGTATGCTCCCGGAGAACAATCTTCTCGTTCCTCTGAATCACTGAATATTTCTGACATGATCTTGAAGGCGAGTATTTCCTCTTCCGGGTTTGCTAATCATCACCGCACTTGCCTACATCGGTGTGCTCATTAAAACCGATGCAGTTGCAGTTAGAGTCATTTCCATTGACGGATTATTCAACCATTTTCCTCCACTTGGGACATGAAGAGTTTTTGAAAGATCCACAAAGCTGGAAACTGGGGTCTGTTCTCTATCACTGAATTTCACTCTCTCTCACTTGCCTGAGCCTGATGTTCCGAGAAGCCCTGATCTATGTTCATAAACACTGCTTTGAGTGAGACTTGATCTGACAACTGCGGCATTTTCACACGCCTCCTTGTAAAGGTTTGATTGCAATATTAATTGATTCGCAAACTGTGTTCCGGCTGCACGTGTTTAGAGAAAGAAAATGGAGCAGTACACACGATCATGACCAGGATTTGAAACAACACAGAATACCAACTATTGAACAATCTCGGCGCCACGCAATCTGCCGCCAGGAAACATCAAATAAGTGCAGGGCTGGAGGGGATGCCAAGAGCAGCACCAGAGACACAACACCAGGAAAACTCACCAAATCCCGCACTGAGATGAGGGAACTCAGAGTGGGAAGAATTTATGGAATTCGGGGCCTCAGAGGTTGCAAATGAGATTGGTAGTTTTCGACGGATTGAAAACACCAAGAGCTCAGGGGATAGTACAGAAAAGTAGCGATGATTAGGAGGCCGCCTATGATCTCACTGAACGGCGAGGCGGGGCTCGATGGGCTGAGTGGCTGCATGTGTTATTTGCATTTGTTATGTTTAAAACGAAAATATTCTTCCTTTTGTTGACTTGGTGAATAGACCGTAAGACCATTAGACATAGGAGCAGTATTCACGCCATTCAGCCCATCGAGTACGCTCCTCCATTCAATCATGGTTATTAAGTTCCTCAATTCCATTCTCCCGCTTGCTCCCTGTAAGCCTGGATCCCCTTGATACTCAAGAACCAATCCATCTCAATCTTAAATGGACTCAATCACCCACTGGCCTCGACAGCTTTTTGAATTCCACCACTCTCTGGCTGAAGAGGTTTCTCCTGATCTCCAATCTAAAAGGTCGTTCATTTACTCCACAGCCAGGGTATGTTTCTGTTTGTGATGCCAAAACTCCGAGCAAGATCAACTTCGCGAACTTGGTGCCCAAGATACGGTGGCGATCAGTAATTGAGTCAACCCGACAATGAGGTTGTCATGTTTCTACTGACTAAAGGCCTCAATGGCTGAGAGAACAATGGAGGAAAATATTGAAAATACATTTTTCAACATCAATCCAGTTCCGCACTGTGTAATAAAGCAAATTCCTCAAATAAGTGCGGAACCACATGTGAATACAACCGGAACATCTTCCACCAGGGCCTCTTTGTCAACCGCTGAGGTATAACTCGTGATATTGGGACGGCAGTAAACGTGCAGCTCCAGTGGCGCAATCGGTCAGCGCGCGGTACTTATACAGCAGTATGGCGGCGTGCGCAATGCCGAGGTTGTGAGTTCGAGCCTCACCTGGAGCAGTTTTATCAACTCATGGTCAGACAGTCTACTGAAAAATGCAACTTTCTCTGCATTGACTGATGACCTTTCCTGAACAATACCTCGGCCATCAACCAGCTTATCCTGCAACGATTTGAAACTTCTAGAAATATCTGGGGAGAAACATGCGCAGGTGCTTCTTGTTCAGCTCGAAAATGCTTCCAAACGGCCGACAGCTTCCACTTTCATTGCGGCCAACTCATGTTTGCTTGGTATTTCTTTACTCAACTGGCGACAAACTCACACAGCTCGATGTCATTATCAAAAAGCTATTACATTTATTTCATTGAACCGTGTCAATGTTATCTTCGGCTTTGCTTGGAACATTTGTCTCATTAAAATAAACAACTGCTGAGACCAACAGGATCAAAATGACTCTCAACTGTTTCAAAACGTAAGTGAGATTCAACCACCTCACTTTGGGATATTATCACTTCTACTGCAGCTTGAATAAGGACAATAAACTGCCATTAGGATTCGGAAATCGACACTTCAATAAAAACCTCTCCTATATATCGTGTGCTGTCTTTCTATGTCAGTGTCCCGTTTGTGTGCATCACTTCATTTTTCCCTGAGTTGAATTCAACACGATGATTCATTTTTGTGGATGAAGATATTCTCCCCAACTCTCATTATTCTAAACTCCATGGCTCATGGACTGATTTTATTGGTATGCTCCCGGAGAACAATCTTCTCGTTCCTCTGAATCACTGAATATTTCTGACATGATCTTGAAGGCGAGTATTTCCTCTTCCGGGTTTGCTAATCATCACCGCACTTGCCTACATCGGTGTGCTCATTAAAACCGATGCAGTTGCAGTTAGAGTCATTTCCATTGACGGATTATTCAACCATTTTCCTCCACTTGGGACATGAAGAGTTTTTGAAAGATCCACAAAGCTGGAAACTGGGGTCTGTTCTCTATCACTGAATTTCACTCTCTCTCACTTGCCTGAGCCTGATGTTCCGAGAAGCCCTGATCTATGTTCATAAACACTGCTTTGAGTGAGACTTGATCTGACAACTGCGGCATTTTCACACGCCTCCTTGTAAAGGTTTGATTGCAATATTAATTGATTCGCAAACTGTGTTCCGGCTGCACGTGTTAAGAGAAAGAAAATGGAGCAGTACACACGATCATGACCAGGATTTGAAACAACACAGAATACCAACTATTGAACAATCTCGGCGCCACGCAATCTGCCGCCAGGAAACATCAAATAAGTGCAGGGCTGGAGGGGATGCCAAGAGCAGCACCAGAGACTCAACACCAGGAAAACTCACCAAATCCCGCACTGAGATGAGGGAACTCAGAGTGGGAAGAATTTATGGAATTCGGGGCCTCAGAGGTTGCAAATGAGATTGGTAGTTTTCGACGGATTGAAAACACCAAGAGCTCAGGGGATAGTACAGAAAAGTAGCGATGATTAGGAGGCCGCCTATGATCTCACTGAACGGCGAGGCGGGGCTCGATGGGCTGAGTGGCTGCATGTGTTATTTGCATTTGTTATGTTTAAAACGAAAATATTCTTCCTTTTGTTGACTTGGTGAATAGACCGTAAGACCATTAGACATAGGAGCAGTATTCACGCCATTCAGCCCATCGAGTACGCTCCTCCATTCAATCATGGTTATTAAGTTCCTCAATTCCATTCTCCCGCTTGCTCCCTGTAAGCCTGGATCCCCTTGATACTCAAGAACCAATCCATCTCAATCTTAAATGGACTCAATCACCCACTGGCCTCGACAGCTTTTTGAATTCCACCACTCTCTGGCTGAAGAGGTTTCTCCTGATCTCCAATCTAAAAGGTCGTTCATTTACTCCACAGCCAGGGTATGTTTCTGTTTGTGATGCCAAAACTCCGAGCAAGATCAACTTCGCGAACTTGGTGCCCAAGATACGGTGGCGATCAGTAATTGAGTCAACCCGACAATGAGGTTGTCATGTTTCTACTGACTAAAGGCCTCAATGGCTGAGAGAACAATGGAGGAAAATATTGAAAATACATTTTTCAACATCAATCCAGTTCCGCACTGTGTAATAAAGCAAATTCCTCAAATAAGTGCGGAACCACATGTGAATACAACCGGAACATCTTCCACCAGGGCCTCTTTGTCAACCGCTGAGGTATAACTCGTGATATTGGGACGGCAATAAACGTGCAGCTCCAGTGGCGCAATCGGTCAGCGCGCGGTACTTATACAGCAGTATGGCGGCGTGCGCAATGCCGAGGTTGTGAGTTCGAGCCTCACCTGGAGCAGTTTTATCAACTCATGGTCAGACAGTCTACTGAAAAATGCAACTTTCTCTGCATTGACTGATGACCTTTCCTGAACAATACTTCGGCCATCAACCAGCTTATCCTGCAACGATTTGAAACTTCTAGAAATATCTGGGGAGAAACATGCGCAGGTGCTTCTTGTTCAGCTCGAAAATGCTTCCAAACGGCCGACAGCTTCCACTTTCATTGCGGCCAACTCATGTTTGCTTGGTATTTCTTTACTCAACTGGCGACAAACTCACACAGCTCGATGTCATTATCAAAAAGCTATTACATTTATTTCATTGAACCGTGTCAATGTTATCTTCGGCTTTGCTTGGAACATTTGTCTCATTAAAATAAACAACTGCTGAGACCAACAGGATCAAAATGACTCTCAACTGTTTCAAAACGTAAGTGAGATTCAACCACCTCACTTTGGGATATTATCACTTCTACTGCAGCTTGAATAAGGACAATAAACTGCCATTAGGATTCGGAAATCGACACTTCAATAAAAACCTCTCCTATATATCGTGTGCTGTCTTTCTATGTCAGTGTCCCGTTTGTGTGCATCACTTCATTTTTCCCTGAGTTGAATTCAACACGATGATTCATTTTTGTGGATGAAGATATTCTCCCCAACTCTCATTATTCTAAACTCCATGGCTCATGGACTGATTTTATTGGTATGCTCCCGGAGAACAATCTTCTCGTTCCTCTGAATCACTGAATATTTCTGACATGATCTTGAAGGCGAGTATTTCCTCTTCCGGGTTTGCTAATCATCACCGCACTTGCCTACATCGGTGTGCTCATTAAAACCGATGCAGTTGCAGTTAGAGTCATTTCCATTGACGGATTATTCAACCATTTTCCTCCACTTGGGACATGAAGAGTTTTTGAAAGATCCACAAAGCTGGAAACTGGGGTCTGTTCTCTATCACTGAATTTCACTCTCTCTCACTTGCCTGAGCCTGATGTTCCGAGAAGCCCTGATCTATGTTCATAAACACTGCTTTGAGTGAGACTTGATCTGACAACTGCGGCATTTTCACACGCCTCCTTGTAAAGGTTTGATTGCAATATTAATTGATTCGCAAACTGTGTTCCGGCTGCACGTGTTTAGAGAAAGAAAATGGAGCAGTACACACGATCATGACCAGGATTTGAAACAACACAGAATACCAACTATTGAACAATCTCGGCGCCACGCAATCTGCCGCCAGGAAACATCAAATAAGTGCAGGGCTGGAGGGGATGCCAAGAGCAGCACCAGAGACACAACACCAGGAAAACTCACCAAATCCCGCACTGAGATGAGGGAACTCAGAGTGGGAAGAATTTATGGAATTCGGGGCCTCAGAGGTTGCAAATGAGATTGGTAGTTTTCGACGGATTGAAAACACCAAGAGCTCAGGGGATAGTACAGAAAAGTAGCGATGATTAGGAGGCCGCCTATGATCTCACTGAACGGCGAGGCGGGGCTCGATGGGCTGAGTGGCTGCATGTGTTATTTGCATTTGTTATGTTTAAAACGAAAATATTCTTCCTTTTGTTGACTTGGTGAATAGACCGTAAGACCATTAGACATAGGAGCAGTATTCACGCCATTCAGCCCATCGAGTACGCTCCTCCATTCAATCATGGTTATTAAGTTCCTCAATTCCATTCTCCCGCTTGCTCCCTGTAAGCCTGGATCCCCTTGATACTCAAGAACCAATCCATCTCAATCTTAAATGGACTCAATCACCCACTGGCCTCGACAGCTTTTTGAATTCCACCACTCTCTGGCTGAAGAGGTTTCTCCTGATCTCCAATCTAAAAGGTCGTTCATTTACTCCACAGCCAGGGTATGTTTCTGTTTGTGATGCCAAAACTCCGAGCAAGATCAACTTCGCGAACTTGGTGCCCAAGATACGGTGGCGATCAGTAATTGAGTCAACCCGACAATGAGGTTGTCATGTTTCTACTGACTAAAGGCCTCAATGGCTGAGAGAACAATGGAGGAAAATATTGAAAATACATTTTTCAACATCAATCCAGTTCCGCACTGTGTAATAAAGCAAATTCCTCAAATAAGTGCGGAACCACATGTGAATACAACCGGAACATCTTCCACCAGGGCCTCTTTGTCAACCGCTGAGGTATAACTCGTGATATTGGGACGGCAATAAACGTGCAGCTCCAGTGGCGCAATCGGTCAGCGCGCGGTACTTATACAGCAGTATGGCGGCGTGCGCAATGCCGAGGTTGTGAGTTCGAGCCTCACCTGGAGCAGTTTTATCAACTCATGGTCAGACAGTCTACTGAAAAATGCAACTTTCTCTGCATTGACTGATGACCTTTCCTGAACAATACTTCGGCCATCAACCAGCTTATCCTGCAACGATTTGAAACTTCTAGAAATATCTGGGGAGAAACATGCGCAGGTGCTTCTTGTTCAGCTCGAAAATGCTTCCAAACGGCCGACAGCTTCCACTTTCATTGCGGCCAACTCATGTTTGCTTGGTATTTCTTTACTCAACTGGCGACAAACTCACACAGCTCGATGTCATTATCAAAAAGCTATTACATTTATTTCATTGAACCGTGTCAATGTTATCTTCGGCTTTGCTTGGAACATTTGTCTCATTAAAATAAACAACTGCTGAGACCAACAGGATCAAAATGACTCTCAACTGTTTCAAAACGTAAGTGAGATTCAACCACCTCACTTTGGGATATTATCACTTCTACTGCAGCTTGAATAAGGACAATAAACTGCCATTAGGATTCGGAAATCGACACTTCAATAAAAACCTCTCCTATATATCGTGTGCTGTCTTTCTATGTCAGTGTCCCGTTTGTGTGCATCACTTCATTTTTCCCTGAGTTGAATTCAACACGATGATTCATTTTTGTGGATGAAGATATTCTCCCCAACTCTCATTATTCTAAACTCCATGGCTCATGGACTGATTTTATTGGTATGCTCCCGGAGAACAATCTTCTCGTTCCTCTGAATCACTGAATATTTCTGACATGATCTTGAAGGCGAGTATTTCCTCTTCCGGGTTTGCTAATCATCACCGCACTTGCCTACATCGGTGTGCTCATTAAAACCGATGCAGTTGCAGTTAGAGTCATTTCCATTGACGGATTATTCAACCATTTTCCTCCACTTGGGACATGAAGAGTTTTTGAAAGATCCACAAAGCTGGAAACTGGGGTCTGTTCTCTATCACTGAATTTCACTCTCTCTCACTTGCCTGAGCCTGATGTTCCGAGAAGCCCTGATCTATGTTCATAAACACTGCTTTGAGTGAGACTTGATCTGACAACTGCGGCATTTTCACACGCCTCCTTGTAAAGGTTTGATTGCAATATTAATTGATTCGCAAACTGTGTTCCGGCTGCACGTGTTTAGAGAAAGAAAATGGAGCAGTACACACGATCATGACCAGGATTTGAAACAACACAGAATACCAACTATTGAACAATCTCGGCGCCACGCAATCTGCCGCCAGGAAACATCAAATAAGTGCAGGGCTGGAGGGGATGCCAAGAGCAGCACCAGAGACACAACACCAGGAAAACTCACCAAATCCCGCACTGAGATGAGGGAACTCAGAGTGGGAAGAATTTATGGAATTCGGGGCCTCAGAGGTTGCAAATGAGATTGGTAGTTTTCGACGGATTGAAAACACCAAGAGCTCAGGGGATAGTACAGAAAAGTAGCGATGATTAGGAGGCCGCCTATGATCTCACTGAACGGCGAGGCGGGGCTCGATGGGCTGAGTGGCTGCATGTGTTATTTGCATTTGTTATGTTTAAAACGAAAATATTCTTCCTTTTGTTGACTTGGTGAATAGACCGTAAGACCATTAGACATAGGAGCAGTATTCACGCCATTCAGCCCATCGAGTACGCTCCTCCATTCAATCATGGTTATTAAGTTCCTCAATTCCATTCTCCCGCTTGCTCCCTGTAAGCCTGGATCCCCTTGATACTCAAGAACCAATCCATCTCAATCTTAAATGGACTCAATCACCCACTGGCCTCGACAGCTTTTTGAATTCCACCACTCTCTGGCTGAAGAGGTTTCTCCTGATCTCCAATCTAAAAGGTCGTTCATTTACTCCACAGCCAGGGTATGTTTCTGTTTGTGATGCCAAAACTCCGAGCAAGATCAACTTCGCGAACTTGGTGCCCAAGATACGGTGGCGATCAGTAATTGAGTCAACCCGACAATGAGGTTGTCATGTTTCTACTGACTAAAGGCCTCAATGGCTGAGAGAACAATGGAGGAAAATATTGAAAATACATTTTTCAACATCAATCCAGTTCCGCACTGTGTAATAAAGCAAATTCCTCAAATAAGTGCGGAACCACATGTGAATACAACCGGAACATCTTCCACCAGGGCCTCTTTGTCAACCGCTGAGGTATAACTCGTGATATTGGGACGGCAATAAACGTGCAGCTCCAGTGGCGCAATCGGTCAGCGCGCGGTACTTATACAGCAGTATGGCGGCGTGCGCAATGCCGAGGTTGTGAGTTCGAGCCTCACCTGGAGCAGTTTTATCAACTCATGGTCAGACAGTCTACTGAAAAATGCAACTTTCTCTGCATTGACTGATGACCTTTCCTGAACAATACTTCGGCCATCAACCAGCTTATCCTGCAACGATTTGAAACTTCTAGAAATATCTGGGGAGAAACATGCGCAGGTGCTTCTTGTTCAGCTCGAAAATGCTTCCAAACGGCCGACAGCTTCCACTTTCATTGCGGCCAACTCATGTTTGCTTGGTATTTCTTTACTCAACTGGCGACAAACTCACACAGCTCGATGTCATTATCAAAAAGCTATTACATTTATTTCATTGAACCGTGTCAATGTTATCTTCGGCTTTGCTTGGAACATTTGTCTCATTAAAATAAACAACTGCTGAGACCAACAGGATCAAAATGACTCTCAACTGTTTCAAAACGTAAGTGAGATTCAACCACCTCACTTTGGGATATTATCACTTCTACTGCAGCTTGAATAAGGACAATAAACTGCCATTAGGATTCGGAAATCGACACTTCAATAAAAACCTCTCCTATATATCGTGTGCTGTCTTTCTATGTCAGTGTCCCGTTTGTGTGCATCACTTCATTTTTCCCTGAGTTGAATTCAACACGATGATTCATTTTTGTGGATGAAGATATTCTCCCCAACTCTCATTATTCTAAACTCCATGGCTCATGGACTGATTTTATTGGTATGCTCCCGGAGAACAATCTTCTCGTTCCTCTGAATCACTGAATATTTCTGACATGATCTTGAAGGCGAGTATTTCCTCTTCCGGGTTTGCTAATCATCACCGCACTTGCCTACATCGGTGTGCTCATTAAAACCGATGCAGTTGCAGTTAGAGTCATTTCCATTGACGGATTATTCAACCATTTTCCTCCACTTGGGACATGAAGAGTTTTTGAAAGATCCACAAAGCTGGAAACTGGGGTCTGTTCTCTATCACTGAATTTCACTCTCTGTCATTTGCCTGAGCCTGATGTTCCGAGAAGCCCTGATCTATGTTCATAAACACTGCTTTGAGTGAGACTTGATCTGACAACTGCGGCATTTTCACACGCCTCCTTGTAAAGGTTTGATTGCAATATTAATTGATTCGCAAACTGTGTTCCGGCTGCACGTGTTAAGAGAAAGAAAATGGAGCAGTACACACGATCATGACCAGGATTTGAAACAACACAGAATACCAACTATTGAACAATCTCGGCGCCACGCAATCTGCCGCCAGGAAACATCAAATAAGTGCAGGGCTGGAGGGGATGCCAAGAGCAGCACCAGAGACACAACACCAGGAAAACTCACCAAATCCCGCACTGAGATGAGGGAACTCAGAGTGGGAAGAATTTATGGAATTCGGGGCCTCAGAGGTTGCAAATGAGATTGGTAGTTTTCGACGGATTGAAAACACCAAGAGCTCAGGGGATAGTACAGAAAAGTAGCGATGATTAGGAGGCCGCCTATGATCTCACTGAACGGCGAGGCGGGGCTCGATGGGCTGAGTGGCTGCATGTGTTATTTGCATTTGTTATGTTTAAAACGAAAATATTCTTCCTTTTGTTGACTTGGTGAATAGACCGTAAGACCATTAGACATAGGAGCAGTATTCACGCCATTCAGCCCATCGAGTACGCTCCTCCATTCAATCATGGTTATTAAGTTCCTCAATTCCATTCTCCCGCTTGCTCCCTGTAAGCCTGGATCCCCTTGATACTCAAGAACCAATCCATCTCAATCTTAAATGGACTCAATCACCCACTGGCCTCGACAGCTTTTTGAATTCCACCACTCTCTGGCTGAAGAGGTTTCTCCTGATCTCCAATCTAAAAGGTCGTTCATTTACTCCACAGCCAGGGTATGTTTCTGTTTGTGATGCCAAAACTCCGAGCAAGATCAACTTCGCGAACTTGGTGCCCAAGATACGGTGGCGATCAGTAATTGAGTCAACCCGACAATGAGGTTGTCATGTTTCTACTGACTAAAGGCCTCAATGGCTGAGAGAACAATGGAGGAAAATATTGAAAATACATTTTTCAACATCAATCCAGTTCCGCACTGTGTAATAAAGCAAATTCCTCAAATAAGTGCGGAACCACATGTGAATACAACCGGAACATCTTCCACCAGGGCCTCTTTGTCAACCGCTGAGGTATAACTCGTGATATTGGGACGGCAATAAACGTGCAGCTCCAGTGGCGCAATCGGTCAGCGCGCGGTACTTATACAGCAGTATGGCGGCGTGCGCAATGCCGAGGTTGTGAGTTCGACCCTCGCCAGGAGCAGTTTTATCCACTCATGGTCAGACAGTCTACTGAAAAATGCAACTTTCTCTGCATTGACTGATGACCTTTCCTGAACAATACCTCGGCCATCAACCAGCTTATCCTGCAACGATTTGAAACTTCTAGAAATATCTGGGGAGAAACATGCGCAGGTGCTTCTTGTTCAGCTCGAAAATGCTTCCAAACGGCCGACAGCTTCCACTTTCATTGCGGCCAACTCATGTTTGCTTGGTATTTCTTTACTCAACTGGCGACAAACTCTCACAGCTCGATGTCATTATCAAAAAGCTATTACATTTATTTCATTGAACCGTGTCAATGTTATCTTCGGCTTTGCTTGGAACATTTGTCTCATTAAAATAAACAACTGCTGAGACCAACAGGATCAAAATGACTCTCAACTGTTTCAAAACGTAAGTGAGATTCAACCACCTCACTTTGGGATATTATCACTTCTACTGCAGCTTGAATAAGGACAATAAACTGCCATTAGGATTCGGAAATCGACACTTCAATAAAAACCTCTCCTATATATCGTGTGCTGTCTTTCTATGTCAGTGTCCCGTTTGTGTGCATCACTTCATTTTTCCCTGAGTTGAATTCAACACGATGATTCATTTTTGTGGATGAAGATATTCTCCCCAACTCTCATTATTCTAAACTCCATGGCTCATGGACTGATTTTATTGGTATGCTCCCGGAGAACAATCTTCTCGTTCCTCTGAATCACTGAATATTTCTGACATGATCTTGAAGGCGAGTATTTCCTCTTCCGGGTTTGCTAATCATCACCGCACTTGCCTACATCGGTGTGCTCATTAAAACCGATGCAGTTGCAGTTAGAGTCATTTCCATTGACGGATTATTCAACCATTTTCCTCCACTTGGGACATGAAGAGTTTTTGAAAGATCCACAAAGCTGGAAACTGGGGTCTGTTCTCTATCAATGAATTTCACTCTCTCTCTCACTTGCCTGAGCCTGATGTTCCGAGAAGCCCTGATCTATGTTCATAAACACTGCTTTGAGTGAGACTTGATCTGACAACTGCGGCATTTTCACACGCCTCCTTGTAAAGGTTTGATTGCAATATTAATTGATTCGCAAACTGTGTTCCGGCTGCACGTGTTAAGAGAAAGAAAATGGAGCAGTACACACGATCATGACCAGGATTTGAAACAACACAGAATACCAACTATTGAACAATCTCGGCGCCACGCAATCTGCCGCCAGGAAACATCAAATAAGTGCAGGGCTGGAGGGGATGCCAAGAGCAGCACCAGAGACACAACACCAGGAAAACTCACCAAATCCCGCACTGAGATGAGGGAACTCAGAGTGGGAAGAATTTATGGAATTCGGGGCCTCAGAGGTTGCAAATGAGATTGGTAGTTTTCGACGGATTGAAAACACCAAGAGCTCAGGGGATAGTACAGAAAAGTAGCGATGATTAGGAGGCCGCCTATGATCTCACTGAACGGCGAGGCGGGGCTCGATGGGCTGAGTGGCTGCATGTGTTATTTGCATTTGTTATGTTTAAAACGAAAATATTCTTCCTTTTGTTGACTTGGTGAATAGACCGTAAGACCATTAGACATAGGAGCAGTATTCACGCCATTCAGCCCATCGAGTACGCTCCTCCATTCAATCATGGTTATTAAGTTCCTCAATTCCATTCTCCCGCTTGCTCCCTGTAAGCCTGGATCCCCTTGATACTCAAGAACCAATCCATCTCAATCTTAAATGGATTCAATCACCCACTGGCCTCGACAGCTTTTTGAATTCCACCACTCTCTGGCTGAAGAGGTTTCTCCTGATCTCCAATCTAAAAGGTCGTTCATTTACTCCACAGCCAGGGTATGTTTCTGTTTGTGATGCCAAAACTCCGAGCAAGATCAACTTCGCGAACTTGGTGCCCAAGATACGGTGGCGATCAGTAATTGAGTCAACCCGACAATGAGGTTGTCATGTTTCTACTGACTAAAGGCCTCAATGGCTGAGAGAACAATGGAGGAAAATATTGAAAATACATTTTTCAACATCAATCCAGTTCCGCACTGTGTAATAAAGCAAATTCCTCAAATAAGTGCGGAACCACATGTGAATACAACCGGAACATCTTCCACCAGGGCCTCTTTGTCAACCGCTGAGGTATAACTCGTGATATTGGGACGGCCGTAAACGTGCGGCTCCAGTGGCGCAATCGGTCAGCGCGCGGTACTTATACAGCAGTATGGCGGCGTGCGCAATGCCGAGGTTGTGAGTTCGAGCCTCACCTGGAGCAGTTTTATCAACTCATGGTCAGACAGTCTACTGAAAAATGCAACTTTCTCTGCATTGACTGATGACCTTTCCTGAACAATACCTCGGCCATCAACCAGCTGATCCTGCAACGATTTGAAACTTCTAGAAATATCTGGGGAGAAACATGCGCAGGTGCTTCTTGTTCAGCTCGAAAATGCTTCCAAACGGCCGACAGCTTCCACTTTCATTGCGGCCAACTCATGTTTGCTTGGTATTTCTTTACTCAACTGGCGACAAACTCACACAGCTCGATGTCATTATCAAAAAGCTATTACATTTATTTCATTGAACCGTGTCAATGTTATCTTCGGCTTTGCTTGGAACATTTGTCTCATTAAAATAAACAACTGCTGAGACCAACAGGATCAAAATGACTCTCAACTGTTTCAAAACGTAAGTGAGATTCAACCACCTCACTTTGGGATATTATCACTTCTACTGCAGCTTGAATAAGGACAATAAACTGCCATTAGGATTCGGAAATCGACACTTCAATAAAAACCTCTCCTATATATCGTGTGCTGTCTTTCTATGTCAGTGTCCCGTTTGTGTGCATCACTTCATTTTTCCCTGAGTTGAATTCAACACGATGATTCATTTTTGTGGATGAAGATATTCTCCCCAACTCTCATTATTCTAAACTCCATGGCTCATGGACTGATTTTATTGGTATGCTCCCGGAGAACAATCTTCTCGTTCCTCTGAATCACTGAATATTTCTGACATGATCTTGAAGGCGAGTATTTCCTCTTCCGGGTTTGCTAATCATCACCGCACTTGCCTACATCGGTGTGCTCATTAAAACCGATGCAGTTGCAGTTAGAGTCATTTCCAAATTGCAGTCCTAACCAATTGCAGTTAGAGTCACATCCAAATTTCACAATCTGATTCCAAGAAAGACTGTCCCAACAGTTACATTCCTCATTGTCGTTTGTTTGTGGGTGGGAAACTTTCCTGAATTGTGCACCTTCCTGCCTCACTGTGTACAGTGATTTACCAAATTCTGAGAATGCTATCACTCACTGTGATCCCTTTTGAATCCCGTTGTATATATTGCTATCACATAACTTATCAAACTACCTTACTTTTCCAACTATGCCAACCAATCTCATTCATGATTCCGATGTGGAGATGCTGGTGTTGGACTGACATGGACAAAGTCAGAAGTCTCACCATATCAGGTTTATTTGAAATCACAAGCTTTAGGAGCGCTGCTCGTTGATCAAGATAAATTATTAATTGATTAGAGTAGTACTTTCTAGACGCAACCAGGAAAATGAAACAGAGGTAATTCATGACCTCAGAGTGCAGGACCCCCTCTGTAACTGAGTTTCCCATTTACTTCGAGGGAGAGAAGGTTGGCCCGAAGCCGATCGTTTAAATCTTAAGCAAGGGGAATTATATCAGGATGATGTTAGGGCTGAAGTTAAGTTGAAAATTAAATGAAGAGAGGGATCAGTTCAGATGCTTTGCTCAAAAACTGCATGAATCCATGTAAGATAGTGTTAATTCATTGTTTTAGATTAGAATCAGTGCAAACATTTTGATACAGAGAGCAGCACACAGAGGTGCTAATACCCAATACATTATCTGGGCTGACGCCAGTTGTTAAGGTTCACTTGAGAATGTAACTCTTTGAAAGAGATGTTTTGCGATTTACATATGAAAGAAGTGAACCTATCACGGACATTCTAACAGATGAGAGACAGAACAAACAATCAAGGTATTTTTCAATCTATAATTTCAGTTCCATCACACTGTAAACGTTTGCTATAAATTCTGTGTCTCACAATCAGAAAGCTGATTAAAAATGCAGCGAGGAGAACAGAGTTGTGTTCCAGAGGAACACTGACGGGGACGGGGCGCACATGCAGCAACATGCAGCTCGCTCACAGACCCGAACCACTCCCTGTGTGAAAACAGTCTTCCTCATGGCACTTTTACTCCTTTTCCTGGAGACTTCAAATCTCTGTCTAATTGTTCTCGATCCTTTCAGGTGTGGCAGCATTTTCACTCCCGTATTTCCTCTGTCCAGATCCCCTATGACTTGGGAAGCTTCAATCAGACCAGCTTTCAGCTTTCTGTTCTCCTAGGAGAAGTGTCTCTACTTCCCAATCTCTCTTCATTGCTGACATTCCTCAAACATTGCACCTTTCCTGTGAACCTGTCTCCAACCACTTCACCGCTTCCTGAAGTTTCACACCCAGAATTCAGCAATGATGCAGCTGGGGGGATACACTCAGAGTCGGGTGGCGTGGGCGAACACTCGGAGACACTTGTTTACACTTTGACCAAGTGTTAGCCTATGCCCCATCTCCACGTCAGGTAGTCCAACCACATTGAGCGAAGCTGCTTTGTTGGAAAGCGGATCGCACATTTTGGCGAAACTGAGAACAAGCAACAAGAACTCGTCCGGGATTGGAACTGCTGACCTCTCCCATGTGTACAATAGAACAAAGCCCGAAGCGGGAAGCACAGACTTCCACGTACGAACCATCCGATGAAACGTGCAGCGTGTGCCTTATCAGCTGAGACCGGCTCCGAGCGAAATCCGTCCCACCTTGCTCCGGGAATTGGAAGCAGGGAAGAGTTTCAAGAACATCATCTTCTCGTTCTGTCTCCAGTCTGTCCTTTTCCCTGGGACTGGGCCCTGTCTATTGACGGATTATTCAACCATTTTCCTCCACTTGGGACATGAAGAGTTTTTGAAAGATCCACAAAGCTGGAAACTGGGGTCTGTTCTCTATCACTGAATTTCACTCTCTGTCATTTGCCTGCGCCTGATGTTCCGAGAAGCCCTGATCTATGTTCATAAACACTGCTTTGAGTGAGACTTGATCTGACAACTGCGGCATTTTCACACGCCTCCTTGTAAAGGTTTGATTGCAATATTAATTGATTCGCAAACTGTGTTCCGGCTGCACGTGTTAAGAGAAAGAAAATGGAGCAGTACACACGATCATGACCAGGATTTGAAACAACACAGAATACCAACTATTGAACAATCTCGGCGCCACGCAATCTGCCGCCAGGAAACATCAAATAAGTGCAGGGCTGGAGGCGATGCCAAGAGCAGCACCAGAGACACAACACCAGAAAAACTCACCAAATCCCGCACTGAGATGAGGGAACTCAGAGTGGGAAGAATCTATGGAATTCGGGGCCTCAGAGGTTGCAAATGAGATTGGTAGTTTTCGACGGATTGAAAACACCAAGAGCTCAGGGGGTAGTACAGAAAAGTAGCGATGATTAGGAGGCCACCTATGATCTCACTGAACGGCGAGGCGGGGCTCGATGGGCTGAGTGGCTGCATGTGTTATTTGCATTTGTTATGTTTAAAACGAAAATATTCTTCCTTTTGTCGACTTGGTGAATAGACCGTAAGACCATTAGACATAGGAGCAGTATTCACGCCATTCAGCCCATCGAGTACGCTCCTCCATTCAATCATGGTTATTAAGTTCCTCAATTCCATTCTCCCGCTTGCTCCCTGTAAGCCTGGATCCCCTTGATACTCAAGAACCAATCCATCTCAATCTTAAATGGACTCAATCACCCACTGGCCTCGACAGCTTTTTGAATTCCACCACTCTCTGGCTGAAGAGGTTTCTCCTGATCTCCAATCTAAAAGGTCGTTCATTTACTCCACAGCCAGGGTATGTTTCTGTTTGTGATGCCAAAACTCCGAGCAAGATCAACTTCGCGAACTTGGTGCCCAAGATACGGTGGCGATCAGTAATTGAGTCAACCCGACAATGAGGTTGTCATGTTTCTACTGACTAAAGGCCTCAATGGCTGAGAGAACAATGGAGGAAAATATTGAAAATACATTTTTCAACATCAATCCAGTTCCGCACTGTGTAATAAAGCAAATTCCTCAAATAAGTGCGGAACCACATGTGAATACAACCGGAACATCTTCCACCAGGGCCTCTTTGTCAACCGCTGAGGTATAACTCGTGATATTGGGAGGGCAATAAACGTGCGGCTCCAGTGGCGCAATCGGTCACCGCGCGGTACTTATACAGCAGTATGGCGGCGTGCGCAATGCCGAGGTTGTGAGTTCGAGCCTCAGCTGGAGCAGTTTTATCTACTCATGGTCAGACAGTCTACTGAAAAATGCAACTTTCTCTGCATTGACTGATGACCTTTCCTGAACAATACCTCGGCCATCAACCAGCTTATCCTGCAACGATTTGAAACTTCTAGAAATATCTGGGGAGAAACATGCGCAGGTGCTTCTTGTTCAGCTCGAAAATGCTTCCAAACGGCCGACAGCTTCCACTTTCATTGCGGCCAACTCATGTTTGCTTGGTATTTCTTTACTCAACTGGCGACAAACTCACACAGCTCGATGTCATTATCAAAAAGCTATTACATTTATTTCATTGAACCGTGTCAATGTTATCTTCGGCTTTGCTTGGAACATTTGTCTCATTAAAATAAACAACTGCTGAGACCAACAGGATCAAAATGACTCTCAACTGTTTCAAAACGTAAGTGAGATTCAACCACCTCACTTTGGGATATTATCACTTCTACTGCAGCTTGAATAAGGACAATAAACTGCCATTAGGATTCGGAAATCGACACTTCAATAAAAACCTCTCCTATATATCGTGTGCTGTCTTTCTATGTCAGTGTCCCGTTTGTGTGCATCACTTCATTTTTCCCTGAGTTGAATTCAACACGATGATTCATTTTTGTGGATGAAGATATTCTCCCCAACTCTCATTATTCTAAACTCCATGGCTCATGGACTGATTTTATTGGTATGCTCCCGGAGAACAATCTTCTCGTTCCTCTGAATCACTGAATATTTCTGACATGATCTTGAAGGCGAGTATTTCCTCTTCCGGGTTTGCTAATCATCACCGCACTTGCCTACATCGGTGTGCTCATTAAAACCGATGCAGTTGCAGTTAGAGTCATTTCCAAATTGCAGTCCTAACCAATTGCAGTTAGAGTCACATCCAAATTTCACAATCTGATTCCAAGAAAGACTGTCCCAACAGTTACATTCCTCATTGTCGTTTGTTTGTGGGTGGGAAACTTTCCTGAATTGTGCACCTTCCTGCCTCACTGTGTACAGTGATTTACCAAATTCTGAGAATGCTATCACTCACTGTGATCCCTTTTGAATCCCGTTGTATATATTGCTATCACATAACTTATCAAACTACCTTACTTTTCCAACTATGCCAACCAATCTCATTCATGATTCCGATGTGGAGATGCTGGTGTTGGACTGACATGGACAAAGTCAGAAGTCTCACCATATCAGGTTTATTTGAAATCACAAGCTTTAGGAGCGCTGCTCGTTGATCAAGATAAATTATTAATTGATTAGAGTAGTACTTTCTAGACGCAACCAGGAAAATGAAACAGAGGTAATTCATGACCTCAGAGTGCAGGACCCCCTCTGTAACTGAGTTTCCCATTTACTTCGAGGGAGAGAAGGTTGGCCCGAAGCCGATCGTTTAAATCCTAAGCAAGGGGAATTATATCAGGATGATGTTAGGGCTGAAGTTAAGTTGAAAATTAAATGAAGAGAGGGATCAGTTCAGATGCTTTGCTCAAAAACTGCATGAATCCATGTAAGATAGTGTTCATTCATTGTTTTAGATTAGAATCAGTGCAAACATTTTGATACAGAGAGCAGCACACAGAGGTGCTAATACCCAATACATTATCTGGGCTGACGCCAGTTGTTAAGGTTCACTTGAGAATGTAACTCTTTGAAAGAGATGTTTTGCGATTTACATATGAAAGAAGTGAACCTATCACGGACATTCTAACAGATGAGAGACAGAACAAACAATCAAGGTATTTTTCAATCTATAATTTCAGTTCCATCACACTGTAAACGTTTGCTATAAATTCTGTGTCTCACAATCAGAAAGCTGATTAAAAATGCAGCGAGGAGAACAGAGTTGCGTTCCAGAGGAACACTGACGGGGACGGGGCGCACATGCAGCAACATGCAGCTCGCTCACAGACCCGAACCACTCCCTGTGTGAAAACAGTCTTCCTCATGGCACTTTTACTCCTTTTCCTGGAGACTTCAAATCTCTGTCTAATTGTTCTCGATCCTTTCAGGTGTGGCAGCATTTTCACTCCCGTATTTCCTCTGTCCAGATCCCCTATGACTTGGGAAGCTTCAATCAGACCAGCTTTCAGCTTTCTGTTCTCCTAGGAGAAGTGTCTCTACTTCCCAATCTCTCTTCATTGCTGACATTCCTCAAACATTGCACCTTTCCTGTGAACCTGTCTCCAACCACTTCACCGCTTCCTGAAGTTTCACACCCAGAATTCAGCAATGATGCAGCTGGGGGGATACACTCAGAGTCGGGTGGCGTGGGCGAACACTCGGAGACACTTGTTTACACTTTGACCAAGTGTTAGCCTATGCCCCATCTCCACGTCAGGTAGTCCAACCACATTGAGCGAAGCTGCTTTGTTGGAAAGCGGATCGCACATTTTGGCGAAACTGAGAACAAGCAACAAGAACTCGTCCGGGATTGGAACTGCTGACCTCTCCCATGTGTACAATAGAACAAAGCCCGAAGCGGGAAGCACAGACTTCCACGTACGAACCATCCGATGAAACGTGCAGCGTGTGCCTTATCAGCTGAGACCGGCTCCGAGCGAAATCCGTCCCACCTTGCTCCGGGAATTGGAAGCAGGGAAGAGTTTCAAGAACATCATCTTCTCGTTCTGTCTCCAGTCTGTCCTTTTCCCTGGGACTGGGCCCTGTCTATTGACGGATTATTCAACCATTTTCCTCCACTTGGGACATGAAGAGTTTTTGAAAGATCCACAAAGCTGGAAACTGGGGTCTGTTCTCTATCACTGAATTTCACTCTCTGTCATTTGCCTGCGCCTGATGTTCCGAGAAGCCCTGATCTATGTTCATAAACACTGCTTTGAGTGAGACTTGATCTGACAACTGCGGCATTTTCACACGCCTCCTTGTAAAGGTTTGATTGCAATATTAATTGATTCGCAAACTGTGTTCCGGCTGCACGTGTTAAGAGAAAGAAAATGGAGCAGTACACACGATCATGACCAGGATTTGAAACAACACAGAATACCAACTATTGAACAATCTCGGCGCCACGCAATCTGCCGCCAGGAAACATCAAATAAGTGCAGGGCTGGAGGCGATGCCAAGAGCAGCACCAGAGACACAACACCAGAAAAACTCACCAAATCCCGCACTGAGATGAGGGAACTCAGAGTGGGAAGAATCTATGGAATTCGGGGCCTCAGAGGTTGCAAATGAGATTGGTAGTTTTCGACGGATTGAAAACACCAAGAGCTCAGGGGGTAGTACAGAAAAGTAGCGATGATTAGGAGGCCACCTATGATCTCACTGAACGGCGAGGCGGGGCTCGATGGGCTGAGTGGCTGCATGTGTTATTTGCATTTGTTATGTTTAAAACGAAAATATTCTTCCTTTTGTCGACTTGGTGAATAGACCGTAAGACCATTAGACATAGGAGCAGTATTCACGCCATTCAGCCCATCGAGTACGCTCCTCCATTCAATCATGGTTATTAAGTTCCTCAATTCCATTCTCCCGCTTGCTCCCTGTAAGCCTGGATCCCCTTGATACTCAAGAACCAATCCATCTCAATCTTAAATGGACTCAATCACCCACTGGCCTCGACAGCTTTTTGAATTCCACCACTCTCTGGCTGAAGAGGTTTCTCCTGATCTCCAATCTAAAAGGTCGTTCATTTACTCCACAGCCAGGGTATGTTTCTGTTTGTGATGCCAAAACTCCGAGCAAGATCAACTTCGCGAACTTGGTGCCCAAGATACGGTGGCGATCAGTAATTGAGTCAACCCGACAATGAGGTTGTCATGTTTCTACTGACTAAAGGCCTCAATGGCTGAGAGAACAATGGAGGAAAATATTGAAAATACATTTTTCAACATCAATCCAGTTCCGCACTGTGTAATAAAGCAAATTCCTCAAATAAGTGCGGAACCACATGTGAATACAACCGGAACATCTTCCACCAGGGCCTCTTTGTCAACCGCTGAGGTATAACTCGTGATATTGGGAGGGCAATAAACGTGCGGCTCCAGTGGCGCAATCGGTCACCGCGCGGTACTTATACAGCAGTATGGCGGCGTGCGCAATGCCGAGGTTGTGAGTTCGAGCCTCAGCTGGAGCAGTTTTATCTACTCATGGTCAGACAGTCTACTGAAAAATGCAACTTTCTCTGCATTGACTGATGACCTTTCCTGAACAATACCTCGGCCATCAACCAGCTTATCCTGCAACGATTTGAAACTTCTAGAAATATCTGGGGAGAAACATGCGCAGGTGCTTCTTGTTCAGCTCGAAAATGCTTCCAAACGGCCGACAGCTTCCACTTTCATTGCGGCCAACTCATGTTTGCTTGGTATTTCTTTACTCAACTGGCGACAAACTCACACAGCTCGATGTCATTATCAAAAAGCTATTACATTTATTTCATTGAACCGTGTCAATGTTATCTTCGGCTTTGCTTGGAACATTTGTCTCATTAAAATAAACAACTGCTGAGACCAACAGGATCAAAATGACTCTCAACTGTTTCAAAACGTAAGTGAGATTCAACCACCTCACTTTGGGATATTATCACTTCTACTGCAGCTTGAATAAGGACAATAAACTGCCATTAGGATTCGGAAATCGACACTTCAATAAAAACCTCTCCTATATATCGTGTGCTGTCTTTCTATGTCAGTGTCCCGTTTGTGTGCATCACTTCATTTTTCCCTGAGTTGAATTCAACACGATGATTCATTTTTGTGGATGAAGATATTCTCCCCAACTCTCATTATTCTAAACTCCATGGCTCATGGACTGATTTTATTGGTATGCTCCCGGAGAACAATCTTCTCGTTCCTCTGAATCACTGAATATTTCTGACATGATCTTGAAGGCGAGTATTTCCTCTTCCGGGTTTGCTAATCATCACCGCACTTGCCTACATCGGTGTGCTCATTAAAACCGATGCAGTTGCAGTTAGAGTCATTTCCAAATTGCAGTCCTAACCAATTGCAGTTAGAGTCACATCCAAATTTCACAATCTGATTCCAAGAAAGACTGTCCCAACAGTTACATTCCTCATTGTCGTTTGTTTGTGGGTGGGAAACTTTCCTGAATTGTGCACCTTCCTGCCTCACTGTGTACAGTGATTTACCAAATTCTGAGAATGCTATCACTCACTGTGATCCCTTTTGAATCCCGTTGTATATATTGCTATCACATAACTTATCAAACTACCTTACTTTTCCAACTATGCCAACCAATCTCATTCATGATTCCGATGTGGAGATGCTGGTGTTGGACTGACATGGACAAAGTCAGAAGTCTCACCATATCAGGTTTATTTGAAATCACAAGCTTTAGGAGCGCTGCTCGTTGATCAAGATAAATTATTAATTGATTAGAGTAGTACTTTCTAGACGCAACCAGGAAAATGAAACAGAGGTAATTCATGACCTCAGAGTGCAGGACCCCCTCTGTAACTGAGTTTCCCATTTACTTCGAGGGAGAGAAGGTTGGCCCGAAGCCGATCGTTTAAATCCTAAGCAAGGGGAATTATATCAGGATGATGTTAGGGCTGAAGTTAAGTTGAAAATTAAATGAAGAGAGGGATCAGTTCAGATGCTTTGCTCAAAAACTGCATGAATCCATGTAAGATAGTGTTCATTCATTGTTTTAGATTAGAATCAGTGCAAACATTTTGATACAGAGAGCAGCACACAGAGGTGCTAATACCCAATACATTATCTGGGCTGACGCCAGTTGTTAAGGTTCACTTGAGAATGTAACTCTTTGAAAGAGATGTTTTGCGATTTACATATGAAAGAAGTGAACCTATCACGGACATTCTAACAGATGAGAGACAGAACAAACAATCAAGGTATTTTTCAATCTATAATTTCAGTTCCATCACACTGTAAACGTTTGCTATAAATTCTGTGTCTCACAATCAGAAAGCTGATTAAAAATGCAGCGAGGAAAACAGAGTTGCGTTCCAGAGGAACACTGACGGGGACGGGGTGCACATGCAGCAACATGCAGCTCGCTCACAGACCCGAACCACTCCCTGTGTGAAAACAGTCTTCCTCATGGCACTTTTACTCCTTTTCCTGGAGACTTCAAATCTCTGTCTAATTGTTCTCGATCCTTTCAGGTGTGGCAGCATTTTCACTCCCGTATTTCCTCTGTCCAGATCCCCTATGACTTGGGAAGCTTCAATCAGACCAGCTTTCAGCTTTCTGTTCTCCTAGGAGAAGTGTCTCTACTTCCCAATCTCTCTTCATTGCTGACATTCCTCAAACATTGCACCTTTCCTGTGAACCTGTCTCCAACCACTTCACCGCTTCCTGAAGTTTCACACCCAGAATTCAGCAATGATGCAGCTGGGGGGATACACTCAGAGTCGGGTGGCGTGGGCGAACACTCGGAGACACTTGTTTACACTTTGACCAAGTGTTAGCCTATGCCCCATCTCCACGTCAGGTAGTCCAACCACATTGAGCGAAGCTGCTTTGTTGGAAAGCGGATCGCACATTTTGGCGAAACTGAGAACAAGCAACAAGAACTCGTCCGGGATTGGAACTGCTGACCTCTCCCATGTGTACAATAGAACAAAGCCCGAAGCGGGAAGCACAGACTTCCACGTACGAACCATCCGATGAAACGTGCAGCGTGTGCCTTATCAGCTGAGACCGGCTCCGAGCGAAATCCGTCCCACCTTGCTCCGGGAATTGGAAGCAGGGAAGAGTTTCAAGAACATCATCTTCTCGTTCTGTCTCCAGTCTGTCCTTTTCCCTGGGACTGGGCCCTGTCTATTGACGGATTATTCAACCATTTTCCTCCACTTGGGACATGAAGAGTTTTTGAAAGATCCACAAAGCTGGAAACTGGGGTCTGTTCTCTATCACTGAATTTCACTCTCTGTCATTTGCCTGCGCCTGATGTTCCGAGAAGCCCTGATCTATGTTCATAAACACTGCTTTGAGTGAGACTTGATCTGACAACTGCGGCATTTTCACACGCCTCCTTGTAAAGGTTTGATTGCAATATTAATTGATTCGCAAACTGTGTTCCGGCTGCACGTGTTAAGAGAAAGAAAATGGAGCAGTACACACGATCATGACCAGGATTTGAAACAACACAGAATACCAACTATTGAACAATCTCGGCGCCACGCAATCTGCCGCCAGGAAACATCAAATAAGTGCAGGGCTGGAGGCGATGCCAAGAGCAGCACCAGAGACACAACACCAGAAAAACTCACCAAATCCCGCACTGAGATGAGGGAACTCAGAGTGGGAAGAATCTATGGAATTCGGGGCCTCAGAGGTTGCAAATGAGATTGGTAGTTTTCGACGGATTGAAAACACCAAGAGCTCAGGGGGTAGTACAGAAAAGTAGCGATGATTAGGAGGCCACCTATGATCTCACTGAACGGCGAGGCGGGGCTCGATGGGCTGAGTGGCTGCATGTGTTATTTGCATTTGTTATGTTTAAAACGAAAATATTCTTCCTTTTGTCGACTTGGTGAATAGACCGTAAGACCATTAGACATAGGAGCAGTATTCACGCCATTCAGCCCATCGAGTACGCTCCTCCATTCAATCATGGTTATTAAGTTCCTCAATTCCATTCTCCCGCTTGCTCCCTGTAAGCCTGGATCCCCTTGATACTCAAGAACCAATCCATCTCAATCTTAAATGGACTCAATCACCCACTGGCCTCGACAGCTTTTTGAATTCCACCACTCTCTGGCTGAAGAGGTTTCTCCTGATCTCCAATCTAAAAGGTCGTTCATTTACTCCACAGCCAGGGTATGTTTCTGTTTGTGATGCCAAAACTCCGAGCAAGATCAACTTCGCGAACTTGGTGCCCAAGATACGGTGGCGATCAGTAATTGAGTCAACCCGACAATGAGGTTGTCATGTTTCTACTGACTAAAGGCCTCAATGGCTGAGAGAACAATGGAGGAAAATATTGAAAATACATTTTTCAACATCAATCCAGTTCCGCACTGTGTAATAAAGCAAATTCCTCAAATAAGTGCGGAACCACATGTGAATACAACCGGAACATCTTCCACCAGGGCCTCTTTGTCAACCGCTGAGGTATAACTCGTGATATTGGGAGGGCAATAAACGTGCGGCTCCAGTGGCGCAATCGGTCACCGCGCGGTACTTATACAGCAGTATGGCGGCGTGCGCAATGCCGAGGTTGTGAGTTCGAGCCTCAGCTGGAGCAGTTTTATCTACTCATGGTCAGACAGTCTACTGAAAAATGCAACTTTCTCTGCATTGACTGATGACCTTTCCTGAACAATACCTCGGCCATCAACCAGCTTATCCTGCAACGATTTGAAACTTCTAGAAATATCTGGGGAGAAACATGCGCAGGTGCTTCTTGTTCAGCTCGAAAATGCTTCCAAACGGCCGACAGCTTCCACTTTCATTGCGGCCAACTCATGTTTGCTTGGTATTTCTTTACTCAACTGGCGACAAACTCACACAGCTCGATGTCATTATCAAAAAGCTATTACATTTATTTCATTGAACCGTGTCAATGTTATCTTCGGCTTTGCTTGGAACATTTGTCTCATTAAAATAAACAACTGCTGAGACCAACAGGATCAAAATGACTCTCAACTGTTTCAAAACGTAAGTGAGATTCAACCACCTCACTTTGGGATATTATCACTTCTACTGCAGCTTGAATAAGGACAATAAACTGCCATTAGGATTCGGAAATCGACACTTCAATAAAAACCTCTCCTATATATCGTGTGCTGTCTTTCTATGTCAGTGTCCCGTTTGTGTGCATCACTTCATTTTTCCCTGAGTTGAATTCAACACGATGATTCATTTTTGTGGATGAAGATATTCTCCCCAACTCTCATTATTCTAAACTCCATGGCTCATGGACTGATTTTATTGGTATGCTCCCGGAGAACAATCTTCTCGTTCCTCTGAATCACTGAATATTTCTGACATGATCTTGAAGGCGAGTATTTCCTCTTCCGGGTTTGCTAATCATCACCGCACTTGCCTACATCGGTGTGCTCATTAAAACCGATGCAGTTGCAGTTAGAGTCATTTCCAAATTGCAGTCCTAACCAATTGCAGTTAGAGTCACATCCAAATTTCACAATCTGATTCCAAGAAAGACTGTCCCAACAGTTACATTCCTCATTGTCGTTTGTTTGTGGGTGGGAAACTTTCCTGAATTGTGCACCTTCCTGCCTCACTGTGTACAGTGATTTACCAAATTCTGAGAATGCTATCACTCACTGTGATCCCTTTTGAATCCCGTTGTATATATTGCTATCACATAACTTATCAAACTACCTTACTTTTCCAACTATGCCAACCAATCTCATTCATGATTCCGATGTGGAGATGCTGGTGTTGGACTGACATGGACAAAGTCAGAAGTCTCACCATATCAGGTTTATTTGAAATCACAAGCTTTAGGAGCGCTGCTCGTTGATCAAGATAAATTATTAATTGATTAGAGTAGTACTTTCTAGACGCAACCAGGAAAATGAAACAGAGGTAATTCATGACCTCAGAGTGCAGGACCCCCTCTGTAACTGAGTTTCCCATTTACTTCGAGGGAGAGAAGGTTGGCCCGAAGCCGATCGTTTAAATCCTAAGCAAGGGGAATTATATCAGGATGATGTTAGGGCTGAAGTTAAGTTGAAAATTAAATGAAGAGAGGGATCAGTTCAGATGCTTTGCTCAAAAACTGCATGAATCCATGTAAGATAGTGTTCATTCATTGTTTTAGATTAGAATCAGTGCAAACATTTTGATACAGAGAGCAGCACACAGAGGTGCTAATACCCAATACATTATCTGGGCTGACGCCAGTTGTTAAGGTTCACTTGAGAATGTAACTCTTTGAAAGAGATGTTTTGCGATTTACATATGAAAGAAGTGAACCTATCACGGACATTCTAACAGATGAGAGACAGAACAAACAATCAAGGTATTTTTCAATCTATAATTTCAGTTCCATCACACTGTAAACGTTTGCTATAAATTCTGTGTCTCACAATCAGAAAGCTGATTAAAAATGCAGCGAGGAGAACAGAGTTGCGTTCCAGAGGAACACTGACGGGGACGGGGCGCACATGCAGCAACATGCAGCTCGCTCACAGACCCGAACCACTCCCTGTGTGAAAACAGTCTTCCTCATGGCACTTTTACTCCTTTTCCTGGAGACTTCAAATCTCTGTCTAATTGTTCTCGATCCTTTCAGGTGTGGCAGCATTTTCACTCCCGTATTTCCTCTGTCCAGATCCCCTATGACTTGGGAAGCTTCAATCAGACCAGCTTTCAGCTTTCTGTTCTCCTAGGAGAAGTGTCTCTACTTCCCAATCTCTCTTCATTGCTGACATTCCTCAAACATTGCACCTTTCCTGTGAACCTGTCTCCAACCACTTCACCGCTTCCTGAAGTTTCACACCCAGAATTCAGCAATGATGCAGCTGGGGGGATACACTCAGAGTCGGGTGGCGTGGGCGAACACTCGGAGACACTTGTTTACACTTTGACCAAGTGTTAGCCTATGCCCCATCTCCACGTCAGGTAGTCCAACCACATTGAGCGAAGCTGCTTTGTTGGAAAGCGGATCGCACATTTTGGCGAAACTGAGAACAAGCAACAAGAACTCGTCCGGGATTGGAACTGCTGACCTCTCCCATGTGTACAATAGAACAAAGCCCGAAGCGGGAAGCACAGACTTCCACGTACGAACCATCCGATGAAACGTGCAGCGTGTGCCTTATCAGCTGAGACCGGCTCCGAGCGAAATCCGTCCCACCTTGCTCCGGGAATTGGAAGCAGGGAAGAGTTTCAAGAACATCATCTTCTCGTTCTGTCTCCAGTCTGTCCTTTTCCCTGGGACTGGGCCCTGTCTATTGACGGATTATTCAACCATTTTCCTCCACTTGGGACATGAAGAGTTTTTGAAAGATCCACAAAGCTGGAAACTGGGGTCTGTTCTCTATCACTGAATTTCACTCTCTGTCATTTGCCTGCGCCTGATGTTCCGAGAAGCCCTGATCTATGTTCATAAACACTGCTTTGAGTGAGACTTGATCTGACAACTGCGGCATTTTCACACGCCTCCTTGTAAAGGTTTGATTGCAATATTAATTGATTCGCAAACTGTGTTCCGGCTGCACGTGTTAAGAGAAAGAAAATGGAGCAGTACACACGATCATGACCAGGATTTGAAACAACACAGAATACCAACTATTGAACAATCTCGGCGCCACGCAATCTGCCGCCAGGAAACATCAAATAAGTGCAGGGCTGGAGGCGATGCCAAGAGCAGCACCAGAGACACAACACCAGAAAAACTCACCAAATCCCGCACTGAGATGAGGGAACTCAGAGTGGGAAGAATCTATGGAATTCGGGGCCTCAGAGGTTGCAAATGAGATTGGTAGTTTTCGACGGATTGAAAACACCAAGAGCTCAGGGGGTAGTACAGAAAAGTAGCGATGATTAGGAGGCCACCTATGATCTCACTGAACGGCGAGGCGGGGCTCGATGGGCTGAGTGGCTGCATGTGTTATTTGCATTTGTTATGTTTAAAACGAAAATATTCTTCCTTTTGTCGACTTGGTGAATAGACCGTAAGACCATTAGACATAGGAGCAGTATTCACGCCATTCAGCCCATCGAGTACGCTCCTCCATTCAATCATGGTTATTAAGTTCCTCAATTCCATTCTCCCGCTTGCTCCCTGTAAGCCTGGATCCCCTTGATACTCAAGAACCAATCCATCTCAATCTTAAATGGACTCAATCACCCACTGGCCTCGACAGCTTTTTGAATTCCACCACTCTCTGGCTGAAGAGGTTTCTCCTGATCTCCAATCTAAAAGGTCGTTCATTTACTCCACAGCCAGGGTATGTTTCTGTTTGTGATGCCAAAACTCCGAGCAAGATCAACTTCGCGAACTTGGTGCCCAAGATACGGTGGCGATCAGTAATTGAGTCAACCCGACAATGAGGTTGTCATGTTTCTACTGACTAAAGGCCTCAATGGCTGAGAGAACAATGGAGGAAAATATTGAAAATACATTTTTCAACATCAATCCAGTTCCGCACTGTGTAATAAAGCAAATTCCTCAAATAAGTGCGGAACCACATGTGAATACAACCGGAACATCTTCCACCAGGGCCTCTTTGTCAACCGCTGAGGTATAACTCGTGATATTGGGAGGGCAATAAACGTGCGGCTCCAGTGGCGCAATCGGTCACCGCGCGGTACTTATACAGCAGTATGGCGGCGTGCGCAATGCCGAGGTTGTGAGTTCGAGCCTCAGCTGGAGCAGTTTTATCTACTCATGGTCAGACAGTCTACTGAAAAATGCAACTTTCTCTGCATTGACTGATGACCTTTCCTGAACAATACCTCGGCCATCAACCAGCTTATCCTGCAACGATTTGAAACTTCTAGAAATATCTGGGGAGAAACATGCGCAGGTGCTTCTTGTTCAGCTCGAAAATGCTTCCAAACGGCCGACAGCTTCCACTTTCATTGCGGCCAACTCATGTTTGCTTGGTATTTCTTTACTCAACTGGCGACAAACTCACACAGCTCGATGTCATTATCAAAAAGCTATTACATTTATTTCATTGAACCGTGTCAATGTTATCTTCGGCTTTGCTTGGAACATTTGTCTCATTAAAATAAACAACTGCTGAGACCAACAGGATCAAAATGACTCTCAACTGTTTCAAAACGTAAGTGAGATTCAACCACCTCACTTTGGGATATTATCACTTCTACTGCAGCTTGAATAAGGACAATAAACTGCCATTAGGATTCGGAAATCGACACTTCAATAAAAACCTCTCCTATATATCGTGTGCTGTCTTTCTATGTCAGTGTCCCGTTTGTGTGCATCACTTCATTTTTCCCTGAGTTGAATTCAACACGATGATTCATTTTTGTGGATGAAGATATTCTCCCCAACTCTCATTATTCTAAACTCCATGGCTCATGGACTGATTTTATTGGTATGCTCCCGGAGAACAATCTTCTCGTTCCTCTGAATCACTGAATATTTCTGACATGATCTTGAAGGCGAGTATTTCCTCTTCCGGGTTTGCTAATCATCACCGCACTTGCCTACATCGGTGTGCTCATTAAAACCGATGCAGTTGCAGTTAGAGTCATTTCCAAATTGCAGTCCTAACCAATTGCAGTTAGAGTCACATCCAAATTTCACAATCTGATTCCAAGAAAGACTGTCCCAACAGTTACATTCCTCATTGTCGTTTGTTTGTGGGTGGGAAACTTTCCTGAATTGTGCACCTTCCTGCCTCACTGTGTACAGTGATTTACCAAATTCTGAGAATGCTATCACTCACTGTGATCCCTTTTGAATCCCGTTGTATATATTGCTATCACATAACTTATCAAACTACCTTACTTTTCCAACTATGCCAACCAATCTCATTCATGATTCCGATGTGGAGATGCTGGTGTTGGACTGACATGGACAAAGTCAGAAGTCTCACCATATCAGGTTTATTTGAAATCACAAGCTTTAGGAGCGCTGCTCGTTGATCAAGATAAATTATTAATTGATTAGAGTAGTACTTTCTAGACGCAACCAGGAAAATGAAACAGAGGTAATTCATGACCTCAGAGTGCAGGACCCCCTCTGTAACTGAGTTTCCCATTTACTTCGAGGGAGAGAAGGTTGGCCCGAAGCCGATCGTTTAAATCCTAAGCAAGGGGAATTATATCAGGATGATGTTAGGGCTGAAGTTAAGTTGAAAATTAAATGAAGAGAGGGATCAGTTCAGATGCTTTGCTCAAAAACTGCATGAATCCATGTAAGATAGTGTTCATTCATTGTTTTAGATTAGAATCAGTGCAAACATTTTGATACAGAGAGCAGCACACAGAGGTGCTAATACCCAATACATTATCTGGGCTGACGCCAGTTGTTAAGGTTCACTTGAGAATGTAACTCTTTGAAAGAGATGTTTTGCGATTTACATATGAAAGAAGTGAACCTATCACGGACATTCTAACAGATGAGAGACAGAACAAACAATCAAGGTATTTTTCAATCTATAATTTCAGTTCCATCACACTGTAAACGTTTGCTATAAATTCTGTGTCTCACAATCAGAAAGCTGATTAAAAATGCAGCGAGGAAAACAGAGTTGCGTTCCAGAGGAACACTGACGGGGACCGGGCGCACATGCAGCAACATGCAGCTCGCTCACAGACCCGAACCACTCCCTGTGTGAAAACAGTCTTCCTCATGGCACTTTTACTCCTTTTCCTGGAGACTTCAAATCTCTGTCTAATTGTTCTCGATCCTTTCAGGTGTGGCAGCATTTTCACTCCCGTATTTCCTCTGTCCAGATCCCCTATGACTTGGGAAGCTTCAATCAGACCAGCTTTCAGCTTTCTGTTCTCCTAGGAGAAGTGTCTCTACTTCCCAATCTCTCTTCATTGCTGACATTCCTCAAACATTGCACCTTTCCTGTGAACCTGTCTCCAACCACTTCACCGCTTCCTGAAGTTTCACACCCAGAATTCAGCAATGATGCAGCTGGGGGGATACACTCAGAGTCGGGTGGCGTGGGCGAACACTCGGAGACACTTGTTTACACTTTCTCCAAGTGTTAGCCTATGCCCCATCTCCACGTCAGGTAGTCCAACCACATTGAGCGAAGCTGCTTTGTTGGAAAGCGGATCGCACATTTTGGCGAAACTGAGAACAAGCAACAAGAACTCGTCCGGGATTGGAACTGCTGACCTCTCCCATGTGTACAATAGAACAAAGCCCGAAGCGGGAAGCACAGACTTCCACGTACGAACCATCCGATGAAACGTGCAGCGTGTGCCTTATCAGCTGAGACCGGCTCCGAGCGAAATCCGTCCCACCTTGCTCCGGGAATTGGAAGCAGGGAAGAGTTTCAAGAACATCATCTTCTCGTTCTGTCTCCAGTCTGTCCTTTTCCCTGGGACTGGGCCCTGTCCATTGACGGATTATTCAACCATTTTCCTCCACTTGGGACATGAAGAGTTTTTGAAAGATCCACAAAGCTGGAAACTGGGGTCTGTTCTCTATCACTGAATTTCACTCTCTGTCATTTGCCTGCGCCTGATGTTCCGAGAAGCCCTGATCTATGTTCATAAACACTGCTTTGAGTGAGACTTGATCTGACAACTGCGGCATTTTCACACGCCTCCTTGTAAAGGTTTGATTGCAATATTAATTGATTCGCAAACTGTGTTCCGGCTGCACGTGTTAAGAGAAAGAAAATGGAGCAGTACACACGATCATGACCAGGATTTGAAACAACACAGAATACCAACTATTGAACAATCTCGGCGCCACGCAATCTGCCGCCAGGAAACATCAAATAAGTGCAGGGCTGGAGGGGATGCCAAGAGCAGCACCAGAGACACAACACCAGAAAAACTCACCAAATCCCGCACTGAGATGAGGGAACTCAGAGTGGGAAGAATCTATGGAATTCGGGGCCTCAGAGGTTGCAAATGAGATTGGTAGTTTTCGACGGATTGAAAACACCAAGAGCTCAGGGGATAGTACAGAAAAGTAGCGATGATTAGGAGGCCGCCTATGATCTCACTGAACGGCGAGGCGGGGCTCGATGGGCTGAGTGGCTGCATGTGTTATTTGCATTTGTTATGTTTAAAACGAAAATATTCTTCCTTTTGTCGACTTGGTGAATAGACCGTAAGACCATTAGACATAGGAGCAGTATTCACGCCATTCAGCCCATCGAGTACGCTCCTCCATTCAATCATGGTTATTAAGTTCCTCAATTCCATTCTCCCGCTTGCTCCCTGTAAGCCTGGATCCCCTTGATACTCAAGAACCAATCCATCTCAATCTTAAATGGACTCAATCACCCACTGGCCTCGACAGCTTTTTGAATTCCACCACTCTCTGGCTGAAGAGGTTTCTCCTGATCTCCAATCTAAAAGGTCGTTCATTTACTCCACAGCCAGGGTATGTTTCTGTTTGTGATGCCAAAACTCCGAGCAAGATCAACTTCGCGAACTTGGTGCCCAAGATACGGTGGCGATCAGTAATTGAGTCAACCCGACAATGAGGTTGTCATGTTTCTACTGACTAAAGGCCTCAATGGCTGAGAGAACAATGGAGGAAAATATTGAAAATACATTTTTCAACATCAATCCAGTTCCGCACTGTGTAATAAAGCAAATTCCTCAAATAAGTGCGGAACCACATGTGAATACAACCGGAACATCTTCCACCAGGGCCTCTTTGTCAACCGCTGAGGTATAACTCGTGATATTGGGAGGGCAATAAACGTGCGGCTCCAGTGGCGCAATCGGTCAGCGCGCGGTACTTATACAGCAGTATGGCGGCGTGCGCAATGCCGAGATTGTGAGTTCGAGCCTCAGCTGGAGCAGTTTTATCTACTCATGGTCAGACAGTCTACTGAAAAATGCAACTTTCTCTGCATTGACTGATGACCTTTCCTGAACAATACCTCGGCCATCAACCAGCTTATCCTGCAACGATTTGAAACTTCTAGAAATATCTGGGGAGAAACATGCGCAGGTGCTTCTTGTTCAGCTCGAAAATGCTTCCAAACGGCCGACAGCTTCCACTTTCATTGCGGCCAACTCATGTTTGCTTGGTATTTCTTTACTCAACTGGCGACAAACTCACACAGCTCGATGTCATTATCAAAAAGCTATTACATTTATTTCATTGAACCGTGTCAATGTTATCTTCGGCTTTGCTTGGAACATTTGTCTCATTAAAATAAACAACTGCTGAGACCAACAGGATCAAAATGACTCTCAACTGTTTCAAAACGTAAGTGAGATTCAACCACCTCACTTTGGGATATTATCACTTCTACTGCAGCTTGAATAAGGACAATAAACTGCCATTAGGATTCGGAAATCGACACTTCAATAAAAACCTCTCCTATATATCGTGTGCTGTCTTTCTATGTCAGTGTCCCGTTTGTGTGCATCACTTCATTTTTCCCTGAGTTGAATTCAACACGATGATTCATTTTTGTGGATGAAGATATTCTCCCCAACTCTCATTATTCTAAACTCCATGGCTCATGGACTGATTTTATTGGTATGCTCCCGGAGAACAATCTTCTCGTTCCTCTGAATCACTGAATATTTCTGACATGATCTTGAAGGCGAGTATTTCCTCTTCCGGGTTTGCTAATCATCACCGCACTTGCCTACATCGGTGTGCTCATTAAAACCGATGCAGTTGCAGTTAGAGTCATTTCCAAATTGCAGTCCTAACCAATTGCAGTTAGAGTCACATCCAAATTTCACAATCTGATTCCAAGAAAGGCTGTCCCAACAGTTACATTCCTCATTGTCGTTTGTTTGTGGGTGGGAAACTTTCCTGAATTGTGCACCTTCCTGCCTCACTGTGTACAGTGATTTACCAAATTCTGAGAATGCTATCACTCACTGTAATCCCTTTTGAATCCCGTTGTATATATTGCTATCACATAATTTATCAAACTACCTTACTTTTCCAACTATGCCAACCAATCTCATTCATGATTCCGATGTGGAGATGCTGGTGTTGGACTGACATGGACAAAGTCAGAAGTCTCACCATATCAGGTTTATTTGAAATCACAAGCTTTAGGAGCGCTGCTCGTTGATCAAGATAAATTATTAATTGATTAGAGTAGTACTTTCTAGACGCAACCAGGAAAATGAAACAGAGGTAATTCATGACCTCAGAGTGCAGGACCCCCTCTGTAACTGAGTTTCCCATTTACTTCGAGGGAGAGAAGGTTGGCCCGAAGCCGATCGTTTAAATCCTAAGCAAGGGGAATTATATCAGGATGATGTTAGGGCTGAAGTTAAGTTGAAAATTAAATGAAGAGAGGGATCAGTTCAGATGCTTTGCTCAAAAACTGCATGAATCCATGTAAGATAGTGTTCATTCATTGTTTTAGATTAGAATCAGTGCAAACATTTTGATACAGAGAGCAGCACACAGAGGTGCTAATACCCAATACATTATCTGGGCTGACGCCAGTTGTTAAGGTTCACTTGAGAATGTAACTCTTTGAAAGAGATGTTTTGCGATTTACATATGAAAGAAGTGAACCTATCACGGACATTCTAACAGATGAGAGACAGAACAAACAATCAAGGTATTTTTCAATCTATAATTTCAGTTCCATCACACTGTTGTCAGGTATTCACTTGGGACATGAATAGTTTTTGAAAGATCCACAAAGCTGAAACTGGGGTCTGTTCTCTATCACTGAATTTCACTCTCTGTCATTTGCCTGAGCCTGATGTTCCGAGAAGCCCTGATCTATGTTCATAAACACTGCTTTGAGTGAGACTTGATCTGACAACTGCGGCATTTTCACACGCCTCCTTGTAAAGGTTTGATTGCAATATTAATTGATTCGCAAACTGTGTTCCGGCTGCACATGTTAAGAGAAAGAAAATGGAGCAGTACACACGATCATGACCAGGATTTGAAACAACAGAGAAATACCAACTATTGAACAATCTCGGCGCCACGCAATCTGCCGCCAGGAAACATCAAATAAGTGCAGGGCTGGAGGCGATGCCAAGAGCAGCACCAGAGACACAACACCAGAAAAACTCATCAAATCCCGCACTGAGATGAGGGAACTCAGAGTGGGAAGAATCGATGAAATTCGGGCCCACAGAGATTGCAAGTGCCCCCCACGAAGACTAATCGAAGACTGAGATTGGTAGTTTTTGACGGATTGAAAACACCAAGAGCTCAGGGGATAGTACAGAAAAGTAGCGATGATGCAGGAGCGGCCCATGATCTGATTGGATGGCAAAGCGGGGCTTGATGGGCTGAGTGGCTCCATGTGTTATTTGCATTTGTTAAGTTTAAAATTAAAATATTCCTTTTCATGTTCACTTGGTGAATAGACCGTAAGAGAATTAGACATCGAAGCAGAAATCAGGCTATTCAGCCCATCGAGTACGTTCCTCCATTCAATCATGGCTGATAAGTTCCTCAACTGCTGAAAATGTGTTGCTGGAAAAGCGCAGCAGGTCAGGCAGCATCCTGCTCCTTGGATGCTGCGATTTTCCAGGATTGTCCTGCTCCTTGGATGCTGCCTGACCTCCTTCGCTTTTCCAGGATTCTCCTGCTCCCCGGATGCTGCCTGACCTGCTGCGTTTTTCCAGAATTCTCCTGCTCCTTGGATGCTGCCTGACCTGCTGCACTTTTCCAGTAACACATTTTCAGCTCTGATATCCAGTATCTGCAGTCCTCACTTTCTCCCTGTGGGAGGCACGGTGGCACAGTGGTTAGCACTGCTGCCTCACAGCGCCTGTAGACCCGGTTCAATTCCCGACTCAGGCGACTGACTGTGTGGAGTTTGCACGTTCTCCCCGTGTCTGCGTGGGTTTCCTCCGGGTGCTCCGGTTTCCTCCCACAGTCCAAAGATGTGCGGGTCAGGTGAATTGGCCATGCTAAATTGCCCGTAGTGTTAGGTAAGGGTAAATGTAGGGGTATGGGTGGGTTTCGCTTCGGTGGGTCGGTGTGGACTTGTTGGGCCGAAGGGCCTGTTTCCACACTGTAAGTCTAATCTAATCTAAAAGTTTCTCAACCCCTTTCTCCCTGGAACCCTTGATCCCCTTGATACTCAAGAACCAATCTATCTCAATCTTAAAGATATTCAATCACCTGCTGGCCTCCCCACAGCTTTTTGAATTCCACAGATTCACCACTCTTTGGCTGAAGAGGTTTCTCCTTATCTTCAATCTAAAAGGTCTTTCCCTTACGTTACGGTTATGCCCTCCGGTCCTCACCTCTATGACCAATGGAAACATCTTCCCAACATCTACTCGATACATGCCATACAGTTTTCTATTTGTTTCAAGTATATTCCCCCTTAGGCTTCCGAACCCCATTGAGTATAAACCCAGAGTCCTCTCACGTTCCCCACTTGTTCGGTTTCACATTCCTGGGACAATTCTCATGAACCTCCTCTGAAGGTGCTTTCGGGCCAGTACATCCTTCATGAGGAATTGGGCCAAAACTGTGCACAATACTCCAAATGTAGTGTGACCATTTTGCAAGGTTTGTGAAGGTTTGTAGCTCAGGTTGAGATTTAGGATGGAGGTTTGCTTGCTGACCTGTAGGTTTGATATCCAGACGTTTCGTTAGATGGCTAGGTAACATCATCCGTGGTGACCTCCAAGTAAAGCAAAGCTGTTGTCTCCTGCTTTCTATTTATATCTTCCTTCTGGATGGGTTCCTGGGATTTGTGGTGATGTCATTTCCTGTTTCTTTTCTGAGCAAACTTACACCCTGAAGGAGTGTGACCAGACCCACATAGAGACTCAGAAGCATACTCCTGCTGTTGTATTTAAGTCCTTTCCTCGTAAAACCTTCCCTCCATACCAGGCAACATCCTAGTAAATCTCCTCAGCAATTATCAAATGCCTTGCTGAAATCCATATACACCACATCAACCGCTTTACTCTCATCTACCTGTTTGGTCACCTTCTCAAAGAACTCAATAATGTTTGTGAGGCACGACCTATCCTTCAAAAAACTGTGTGGACTATCCCTAATCAAATTATTCTTTTCTAAATGATTATAAATCCTATCTCTTTTAACCTTTTCCAATACTTTACCAACAACTGAAGTAAGGCTCATTGGTCTATAATTACCAGGGTTGTCTCTACTCCCCTTCTTGAACAGGGGAACCACATTTGCTATCCTTCAGTCTTCTGGTCTTATTCCTGTAGGCAATGACGATTTAAAGATCAATGCCAAAGGCTCAACAATCTTCTCTCTGGCGATAAATCCCACCCTGCCCAGGGGGCGTATCTATTTTCACACTCTGCAGGATTTCTAATACCTCTTCCTTGTGAACCTCAATCCCACCTAGTCCAGTCGCCTGTATCTCAGTATTCTCCTTGACAACATTGTCGTTTTCTAGAGAGAATACTGTCGAAAAATATTCTTTTAGTGCTTCCCCTATCTCCTCTGACTCCACACACAACTTCCCAATACTATCATTGATTGGCTCTAATCTTACTCTTATCATTCTTTTATTCCTTAAATACCTTTAGAAAGCCTTAGGGTTTACCGTGATCCTATCCGCCAACAGCTTCTCATGTCTCCTCCTGGCTTTTCTGAGCCCTCTCTTTAGGTCTTTCCTGGCTGCCTTGTCATCCTCAAGTGCCCTAACTGTGCCTTCAGATCTCATCCTAACATAAGTCTTCTTCTTCTTGACCAGAGATTCCACTTCCTTCGGAAACCACGGCTCCCGCGCTCTACAGCCTCTTCCCTGCCTGACATGTACATACTTATCTAGGTCACACAGGAGCTTTTCCTTGAATGTGCTCCACATTTCTAATGTGCCCATCCCCTGCAGTTTCCTTCCCCATCCTATGCTTTCTAAATCTCGTCTAATCGCATTGTAATTGCCTTTCCCTCAGCTGTAACTCTTGCCCAGTGGTATACACCTATCCCTTTCTATCACTTAAGTAAACATAACAGAACTGTGATTGCTGATACCAAAGTGCTCACCTACTTCCAAGTCTAACACCTGGCCGGGCTCATTACCCAGTACCAATCTAATGTGGATTCACCCCTTGTTGGCCTGTCTACATACTTTGTCAGGAAGACACTGGACAAAAACTGGCCCATCTATTGTAATCGTACTATAGTGTTCCCAGAGCAGGATTTGTAATTCCTGCGGTGGCTGATAAAGGTGCCAGGAGGGGAGGGTGGATTGTTAGGGTTGTTGACGAGGTAATCGCGGAGAGAATGGTCTTTACAGAAAGCAGGTAGGGGTGGAGAGGGAAATATATCTCCGATGGTATGGTCCGTTTGTAGGTGGCGGAAATGTCGGCGAATGATGCGAACCGTATAGAGGTTGGTGGACGGTGGAAGGTGAGGACCGGGGGGTTCCATTCTTGTTGCTGTCGGAGGGATGGGGGTTCAAGGGTGGAGGTGGGGGAAGTCAATGAGATATGCTTGAGGGCCTCATCAACAACGTGGGAGGGGAAATTGCAGTCTGTGTAGAAGGATGCCATCTGTGTGGAACTGGTACTCCTGCGAGCAGATGCAGTGGAAATGGAGGAATTGGGAATAAGGGATAGTATTTTTACAGGAGGCAGGGTGGGAGGAGATGTAATCCGGGAGTCCTCATTGGACAGAGATGCAGATATAGAGATGTAAATGCATTACTACAGGATCACACATAACACACACACACACACAGACACACACAGAGAAAGGCACACAGTGACATGCATCGACAAAAGAAGTAAACATAATTCCAGACAGAAGCACACAGGCACATATCAGACACACAAACACACATGGAGTTATACAGCACAGAAACAGAACCTTCAGTCCAACTAGCCCATGCTGACCATAATCCCAAATGAAATTTGGACTGGGGTGTACAAAGTTAAAAATCACACAACGCCAGGTTATAGCCCAACAGGTTTAATTGGAAGCACACGAGCTTTCGGAAGGAGCGTCGCTCCGAAAGCTAGTGTGCTTCCAATTAAACCTGTTGGACTATAAACTGGCATTATATGATTTTTAACTTTTCCTCTTAATCATGAATTGATCTAAATGTCTTTAAATCATTTCAACTATACCCACTTGCACCACAATCTCTGGAAATTCATCTTACACACGAGCCTTTCTGTTTAAAAAAAAAGCCCAATTTGTCTTTTTATAGTTTGGGAGAAGATTTGTAGTTCGGGTGCTCGTTGTTGTGGTTCTGTTTGCTGAGATGGGAATTTGTGTTGCAGACATTTTGTCCCCTGTCTAGGTGACATCCTCAGAGCTTGGGAGGCTCCTGTGAAGTGCTTCTGTGATGTTTCCTCCGGCATTTATAGTGATTTGTACCTGCCGCTTCCGGTTGTTAGTTCCAGCTGTCCGCTGCAGTGGCCGGTATATTGGGTCCAGGTCAATGTGTTTATTGATTGAATCTGTGGATGAGTGCCATGCCTCTAGGAATTCCCTGACTGTTCTCTGTTTGGCTTGACCTATCATAGTAGTGTTGTCCCAGTCGAATTCATGTTACTTGTCATCTGACTGTGTGGCTGGTAAGGAAAGCTGGTCATGTCGTTTCGTGGCTAGCTGGTGTTCATGGATGCGGACCATTAGCTGTCTTCCTGTTTGTCCTATGTACTGTTTTGTGCAATCCTTGCATGGGATTTTGTACACTACATTGGTTTTGCTCATGCTGGATATCGTGTCCTTCATCCTGGTGAGTTGTTGTCTGAGAGCGACTGTTATTTTTTGTGCTGTTATGAGTCCTAGTGGTCGCAGTAGTCTGGCTGTCAGTTCAGAAATGTTTTTGATGTATGGTAGTGTGGCTAGTCCTTTGGGTTGTGGCATGTCCTCATTCCGTTGTCTTTCCCTTAGGCATTTGTTGATGAAATTGCAGAGGTATCCGTTTTTGGCGAATACATTGTATAGGTGTTCTTCTTCCTCTTTTTGCAGTTCTGGTGTACTGCAGTGTGTCGTGGCCCTTTTGAACAGTGTCTTGATGCAACTTCTTTTGTGTATGTTGGGGTGGTTGCTTTCATAGTTTAAGACTTGGTCTGTATGTGTGACTTTCCTGTATACCTTTGTGGTGAAATCTCCGTTCGGTGTTCTCTGTACTATCACATCGAGGAATGGGAGTTGGTTCATCAACACCACACTCACAGGAATCCGATTCACTAGAGAGGAAGAAAAGGACAACCAACTCTATCTCTGGACCAGAAGGTCTGGATTCAAGCCCTGATTATCTTGGAGGTGTGTCACAGCATGTCAGAACTGGGTGATGAACAAAACACACAGGGGAATAATGTTACAGATTTAGGGTTTTATGACAGTTAATGGTACTGTCCCACCTCTGGACTCAAAGGGCGTCATTCAAATTGTACACAGCTATTTCATAATCTATCTGAACAAGTTGATTTATATTATTTTACAATTGTGGTTTGATTGAGTAGGAAGAGGTGTCAGTATTGAATTTCAGAACTTAGATCTGAGATGACAGAAAACATAGCCAATCGTATTGATTGGAGTCAAATTTGCAACTTCTAGAAGTTTATAAAATCATGAGGGGCAAGGATAGATTGAACAGTCAAAGTGTTTTCTCCAGAGTTGGTTGGGGGGTATGCAAATCTAGGTTTAGGTGAACGGAAAAGATTTAAATGGGACCTAAAGGACATATGTCTTGTGCAGAGGGTGTATGGAATGAGCTGCCAGAGGATGTCGCGGAGGCTGCTCCAATTATAACATTTAAAAGATATCTGGATGGGGACATGAAAGGGAAGGGTTTATAGGGAAATGAGCCAAATCATGGCAAATAGGACCAGATTAATTTCGGAGGTCTGGTTATCATGGATGAGTTGGACTGAAGGGTCTGTTTCCACGCTGTACAACTCTATACCTCAGTGATCCAATTGATCAAGAATTATTTGTAATATTAGACAATGTTCTTCACTGTCCACTGTACAGCTAACCTGGGTGGCATCCACAGACTTGCTAATCATGCCTGCTATATTCTTACCTCAGTCATTGATATAAATGACAAGCAAAAGTGGATGCAGCACCGATCCCTGTGGCTCACCGCTGGTCACAGGCCTCCAGTCTGAAAAACAGTCCGGCATGACCAAGACCATGCTCTGTGTTCTGTCATTAGCAGAAACACACCGAAACGGACACACGCACATAGCATATTCATACAGAGACACAGACACACTCATGTCTTTAAGGCTGTAGTAGATATATTTTGATTATTAAGGAGATTGGGGTTACAGTGAGAAGGCAGAATAATTGTACTGTGAAACATGTCAGCCACGAACAAACAGCGAATCCTACTCAATGGGCCAAATGGCCTAATTCTGCTCCCAATGTCTTGTGCTTAATGGTCTTAGTGTTGGAATATAAAAGCACTGTTGTGCTACTGAGACTTTATAAAGCTCTGGTTAGGCTTCATTTGGAGTACTGTGTCCAGTTTTGGTCCCTACACCTCAGGAAGGACATACTGGCACTGGAACGTGTCTAGCAGAGATTCACGTGGATGATCCCTGGAATGGTAGGTTTAACATATGAGGAACAGCTGAGGATCCTGGGATTGTATTCATTGGAGTTTAGACGATTAAGGGGAGATCTAATAGAAACTCACAAGATAATACATGGCTTGGAAAGGGTGGACGCTAGGAAATTGTTTCTGTTATGCGAGGAGACTAGGACCCGTGGATACAGCCTTAGAATTAGAGGGGGTAAATTCAGAACAGAAATACAGAGACATTTCTTCAGCCAGAGAGTGGTGGGCCTGTGGAATTCATTGCCACGGAGTGCTATGTATGCCCGGACACTAAATGTCTGCAAGGCAGAGATTGATAAATTCTTGATGTCACAAGGAATTAACGGTGACAGGGAGAATGCAGGTAAGTGGAGTTGAAATGCCCATCAGCCATGATTGAATGGCGGAGTGGACTTGATGGGCCAAATGGCCTTACTTCCACTCCTATGTCTTATGGTCTTATGGTCTTAAAGTAGTACAAATGTCCTCTGTGGAGAAAAATGTAGATTGAGTTTGGTAAACATTACTGAACAGGGTCAATGGGATTATAGGATAGTTTTGAGGGGCTGAATGGCCTGAGTCTTTTCCTATTTGATGTGCACTTATTTCTCAAAAGAGAAGATGACTTGCTGTGTAGTCAGCATAAATAAAAATTAACGAGTCTCCCATTTAAGATGACACTATCATTTGGGCTGTGCTGTCCATGGTGTCCTCATTCCCAGGGAACAGTGAAGATTGGGTCATTGAAGATATTCAAGGCTGAACTCGATTGACCTTTGATAGACAGGAGAGTGAAAGTTTGTTGGGAATTGACAGGAAAGGGGTGTTCAGCTGCAATGAGATCAGATCAGACGTGATCTTTCAAAATCGAGCAGCAGGCTGGAGGGGGGTGAATGGCTAACAGCAGCTCCTTATCCTTGCATTGCTCTCTCAGTTACACAGGTTAAGGAAGACCCCATTCAGCCCGTCAGGATGATTGCAATGAGACAGAAGGAGACCATTCTATCCCTCAAAATAATTGGTCAGGAATAGAATAAATTATTTGAGTACATTATACATCACAGGAGGAGGCCATGCAACCTTCCTGGGTTTCTACACAGGAACAGGGGATCCTTGGTGAGCTAACAGGAAATACAGAGTAGAGGTTATTATTTGTTTTCAGGTTGGAAAGCTGTTAGTAGTGGAGTGTCTCAGGGATCAGTATAAGGTCATCAATAAATTATAATGTAAATGAATGATTTGGATGATTGGGCAGAATGAATTGGAGCTCAATTTGCTAAGGCACAAGAATAATCATTCAATAAGATGTCAAGTGGAGGCAGAGCATCTGCAATGGGATACTGACAGGGGAGGTTAATGAGCAAACCTTCAGCAAAAAAAAACACACACAATGTGGGTGATGGGAATTTTTTATTTTGGGAATAAGATGAAACAAACATAAATTATTTAACTTGAATTTCAGAGCACGGAGGTCCAGAGGGATTTGTGTATCCTTGTACATCAATTACATCATATTATTCAGAAGATGCAGCAAATGATTTGGATGGTAAATGGAATGATGCTTTCTTATAAAAAGGGTATCTCGTTTGATCTGAGGGGTATTTTTGAATATTTGTACAGAAAATTGCTGAGACCACATCCGAGGCAGGATGGTAGGTTATGATCTCCTCAACTGAAAAAAAAACACAATTGGATTTGAAGCTTTTCAGGGATGTTTGTCTTTCCTCAGTATTGGGATGAAGGCATTCTGTTCTGAAGGATTAATGGTTCAGACCTGAGAATGTGAAATGTTCTTATTGATCATATAAAGTCTTGAGGCGAGGGGAGCTGGTAAATAGTTCTTGCGTGGGAGAATAAAACTGGGGAAGTAATTTAAGAATACAATGTAGTCATTTTAACAGAGACATTGTGAAGACATTAAGTGTTTTATTTTTAAATTATGTGGTACATTTCAACACATCTTTAAATCAAATGGGGGCATTTGTTGCTAACGAAATGGTGCTGTGTACAATAGCAATAATGATATCGCTAAATGGAGCAGGGGATGTGGCGGAGTCATATAGTACAGATAGGGCGACCTCACATGGTTCAGTTTGGCTTCAGATAACATTATTGTGTGATTGAACTCAGAGAGGGAAAAATGTAACTTTCCAGAGTAGGAATGACCTATTGCTCCCTCTCTCTTTTCCTCTTCCTACTCAAGTGTGTGCAAGCTTATACACTTGATATTCATCTTTACCCCTCTTGGAGGTTTCCTGTTAAGCATTGATTGCAATTTTCCCACTGCCTAAAGCAAAGCGAATTCAGCCAAATCCAACTGTTCCAGGAAGATATCCCATTGACAGCAGCTTGTGTAAGCAGGAAAACTTCAGATGCTGAATAACGTTTTGGATAATCTGTTTGTTTTCCTTTTATGTTGAGTTCAACTTTAATTGGCCAACATTCTTTTAACTTAGCACTCTCTATATTTAGTTTTTCTGTTTGCCATCAGATGTGTGTATGTGTGTGACTTTTTTGTATATGGGACTGAGTGTATGACAGACGATGTACTGTGACAATATTCTCCCTTTAACAAGGCTATTTTGTCCCTTTTTTTATTGAGAGAGGTCATTAAAAACAGAGGTGAAGAAATGGCAGAGGTGAGGCCAGTTCTCCCAGTTCAGGTTTATTTCTAGTTTGGTTCAATTCTAGCAGAGAAGCTGCTGCAGAAAGAAAAGATTCCATGCTTCAGCAGATGAGTCTTGCCTGTCTTTTCACTCTGCAATCTCTCCTGTCTGTAAGAACCTGTGTTCGTATTTACCTTTTTCCAAGGGGTGTGTTTACAGGATATTATATGAATTGGAACAGTTCCTTAGGTAATTTTCTGAATCGGGTCAGTTGAGTTCTCAAATAGTTAAATTATTCTAAATTCTGTTTTCCTTTCTTCGTGTTTAGCTGCAGTTTTTAAAAAGAAATCTGTTTTCTGGAAGCTGAGTGGTTTGATCACACCTGGAATACCCACTTCACATCTGCCTTTACAATAACAAAAAGTTAAAATTTTCGCCACCTTCTTAAAATACTTAAAGTGGAGTCTGGCCTGTCCATAACAGAATATGTAAGTGTGTGTGTGTGTGTGTGTGTGTGTGTGTGTGTGTGTGTGTGTGTGTGTGTGTGTGTGTGTGTTCGTGCATGTGTATCAATGAGAGTGTGTGTGTATGTGTCTGTGTCTGTCTGTGTGTGTGTGTCTGTATGTGAGGGTATCTGTGTGTGAGTATCTGTGTGTGTGTGCTTGTGATTTTGTCTGGGTGTGTCTGTGTGTGAGTTTCTTTGTGTGACTGTGTGTGTTTGTATGTGTGTGTCTAAGTGACTTTGTGTATGTGTGCTTGAGTGTGTGTAAGAGAATGTGTGTGTGTGTGTGTGTGTGTGTGTGTGTCTAACTGTGTGGGTGCAGTATGTGTATTATCTGGAGCATTCTTAGATAACTATTCATGTACATATTTGTGATGTTACATTTGCAATATCTAATCTGTCATTCATCTTTCCATCATAATTTGAGTAAATTTGCTTTGATCATAAACTGGCTATTTTAGCAGATTAAAGAAACCTACCCACTTTGTTTCTAACAATGAACCTGACCCACTCTCAGAACCATATCACCAAGCTGGTTACAAAGAAAGTTTGTTGTAATCAATGGAAGAATGGGATAAGAAATGGAAACAGTGACTGTAAAATCTAGAGAACTACAGACCGGTGAGCCTGACATCAGCGTTGGGTAAACTGTTGGAAGGGACTTGGAGCAAGGATTTACATGTATTTGGAAAGACAAGGACTGATTAGAGATAGTCAGCATAGATTTGTGCGTGGGTAATCGTGTCTCACTAACTTGATTGAGTTTTTTGAAGAGGTAACAAAGACGATTGATGAGGGCAGTGCGGTAAATGCTGTTTATATGAACTTCAGCAAAGCTTTCGAGAAGGTTTTGCATGGTAGACAGATTATTAAGGTTAGATCATATGGGATTCAGGAAATCTAGACAATTGAATACAAAATTGGGATAAGGGGAGACAACAGAGGATGGTGGTGGAAGATTGTTTTTCAGATTGGAGGTCTGTGACCAAGGGAATGCCACAAGAATCCGTGCTGAGTTCATTGTCTCTCATCATTGGTAAACATGAAGTGGATGTGAATATTAGAGGCATGGTTAGCGAGTTTGCAGATGACACCAAAACAGGTGGTGTAGTGGGCAGCAAGTAATATCTCAGAGTAAAACGGGAGGTTGATCAGATGGAACAATGGGCCAAGGAGTGGCAGGTGGAGTCTAACTTAGTGAAGTGAAGTTTTGCATTTGAGAAAGACAAACCAGGGCAGGACTGATACAGTTAATTGCAAGTTACTTGGGAGTGCTGCTGAACAAAGAGACCTTGGAGGGCAGGTTTACAGTTCGTGGAAGTGGAGTCAAAGATGTACAGAATAGTGAAGAACACATTGGCACGCTCGCCTTCATTGGTCAGTGCATTGAGTATTGGAGTTGTGATGTCATGTTACAGCCATACAGGACCCTGGTGAGGCCATTTTGCAAAACCTGAGCATGGTTTGGTTGGCTCTGTTAAAGAAAGGATTTTGTTAAAATTGAGACAGTGTGGGAAAAATTGACTGGGATATTTTTCCATGGAGTGTCAAGGGCTGAGCTGTGACTTTACAGAAGTTTACAAAATCATGAGAGGCATGAGTAGAGTAAATAGAGAAGGTCAATTTCCCTGGGGGTGGAGGTGTTCAAAACTAGAAAGCATAGCTTTAAAGTGAGAGGTGAAAGAGTTTAAAAGGACCTTCAAGTCAACTTTTCACATGGATGGTGGTGAGTGTATGGAATGAGCTGCCAGAGGACCTGGTGGAGGCTGATGCAGTTACATTGAAAAGACATCTGGACGGTTACATGAGCAGGAAGGATTTAGAGAGATATGGACCAATTGAGAGTAGATTAGGTTAGGATACCTGGTTGGCATGGACAAGTTACACCGAAGGGTCTGTTTCCATTCTACATCTCTCCATAAGAGGGATTAGGAGAATTTCTAAAAGGGATGTTTGAGTGAGAATTCTCTTCCCCAGATGCTTGTGGTACCTCTTTGTTTATTTTTATTCAACGCTGAGCTAGTTAAATATTTGACATGAATCATGGATAATGGGATACAGACAGGCATGTGGGGTTGAGACCACAACCTGATCAGCCACAATTTTAGTGCCTAGTGGGCAAGGCCCACAGTGTCTAATGACCCACTCCCACTCCAGGGTCCCATGTTCCTGTGTTCCATTCAGCCCCTCAAACCAGCTAGAAAGGAACAGTTGAAGGGCCATTTGCTCCTATAACCTGGTATATAGAAGTAGAGAAGACCATTCAGCCCCTCAAGACTGTCAGACACGGTTTGGGGTGGTTTGGAAAAAGTAACTGGAAAAGCCAAGCTGAGTATGAAAGAGGTCCTTCTTCTCTCTTTCCTGAGCGTCCTCTCTCTGCAACATGCTTCATTTGTTGGTGATGTTATAGACTCAGATTCACTGTGTGTATAGGTCCCATAGCTCAGCCAGAGATGGCTCACTAAATCCTCTGGTCCATGAGCACAACATTCAATAATAGAACATCCAGGTAAATAGCACCCACTACATTTCCAATGACAGCATGTGTGAATATCAGAAACAGGAGCAGGCCGCTCACGCCCATATCACCCCCAAGCTTGCCTTGCCTTCACTTGGATCATGGCTGATCTGCTCTCGGTTGCAAATGCTCTTTCATGCCCGATTCTTCATCACCATCAACTCTCTAACAGGTCAAAATCCCTCTGCTTCCTCTTTAAGTACCTTCAGTAATCGCATTCCCTAACTCTTTGAAAGAGAGAATTTCTAACATTCGTTAATCTCTGTTTGAAGAAACCACTGCCTGCTCCTCCACCGTGACCTATTGATATGAATGAAAGAGGTGAACACAAGGGCTCAGGTAACGGTGACTGGCCTGATAACAAGACAGCATTTGACTGAGGATGGCATCAAGGAACCTGAACAAAACTAAACATAATGGAAACAGTTGTTAAAATCCTCACTGCTGGAGTAATGTAAAGCAGTGATTCTCAAACCTTTTTTGGCCACAGACCCCCAGGAGCTAATCTCCAGTTTTCTTATTTTAAAGGCAAATATAAATTGCCTGTTCCCGTGTGTGTGACGAATCAAATTACTCGACGTTAAATAAAACATGACTTATTTAAACACTGTAGCTGAAATACAACCAAACAAAGGAATTTAGAATGACAACTCTTTTGGAAAATTTAACACTATAATTGGTACAGTAAGTATTATTGATTTACTGTTCCAAAACATCAACAGTCCATAAACACATCCCATCCCCTGGCAAAAAGGAATATTCGGGCATAAATTCTCAGATACATTTCTCCAATCCGATAGGAAAAAAACACTTCCAGAGAAAATTGAGAGAGAGTAGCAGTCAGGTGCATGCACTGAATCTTCCAACAACTTCAACAACTCCTGACGCTACTGAAAAACCAAACCCAGAAATCCTAATCTGTAAGAGCTGGCCCCACCCATTCAGGCTGCACTAGAGATAACCCAAGGCCACCCAATGTGTTTATTCAAGTGCTCTTAACTGGCCGGTGTTGCACCTCTTGTTCAATCTCTCTCTTCAAAGAAACCAGGACAAAATAACCATTGAAAGCTACAGCATTGTCACACCAGTCAGCACACAGAGCAGTTAAACAGAAACCATGGGGAGCCGAATAATGCTCTTGGCCATTTCCAGTCGGGCAAAGAAGAAGCTATTCAGTACCTTCAGTCACTTACACAGGAACACGAGGAGGCCGTTCAGTCCCTCGGGTCACTTGTACGGGGGGAGAATGAGGCAATTGATGTTCAAATTCCCTCAAAACTTTTAAATGTTAAAAAAAAGCTGAGCGCTGTTCTGGCAAAATGCATAGAAACAAAGATAACTGCTTGAAACCCGTTTTTCAGCACGAAACTCAAATTCACACCTCAACTCTAAAAGACCAATTAACCAGACCGAACAGTCGAGACTGAAAATTAAGTTTACACTTTGGCCTACCCCAAACCAGACATTAGGAGGGCTATATAAATACCAAGATATTAAACTCCATCAGTATTCATGCACAGAGATAACGGATATTCCACTTATCCCAAATCCATACTCTAAACATGATACTCATTACATTGACTATAAATGTGCAAACATGCACAATTACAGTCCTTTTCAAGTCTGTTGTACTCCTGCCACCGAATGCCTCCATCTCTCATTTGAGTCTCTACAATGTGTAGGCAGTCACACTTGCTTGTGCTGCACAGGCACAAGTTTTAAATTGAATGTTTGTAACAACAAGCTCTCTCTAAACAGTTGAGTATTTTTGTCCTTAGATTTCTCCACGAACTTCAATCGGTTATGATCAGTGTATAGAGAGTCATAGAGATATACAGCATGGAAACAAACCCTTGGGTACATCCCGTCCATTCTGACCAGATATCCCAACCCAATCTAGTCCCACCTGCCAGCACCTGGCCCATATCCCTTCAAAACCTTCCTATTCATATACCCATCCAAATGCCTCTTAAATGTTGTAATTGTACCAATGTGCACCACTTCGTCTGGCAGCCCATCAGGTCTCTTTTATATCTTTCCCCTTTCACCTGAAACCTTATGCCTTTGAGTTCTGGACTCCCCGACCCCAGAGAAAAGACTTTGTCTATTTATCCCATCCATGCCCCTCATAATTTTGTAAACCTCTATAAAGTCACCACTCAGCCTTCAATGTTCCAGGGAAAATAGTCCCAGCCTGTTCAGCCAATCCCTATAGCTCAAATCCTCCAACCCTGGCAACATTCTTGTAAATCTTTTCTGAACCCTTTCAAGTATCACAACACCTTTCTGATAGGAAGGAGACCAGAATTGCACACAATATTCCAACAGTGGCCTAACCAATGTCTGTTATAGCTGCAACATGATCTCCCAACTTGTCTACTCAATATTCTGACAAATAAAGGAAAACATACCAAATGCCTTCTTCACTATCCTATCTACCTGCGACTCCACTTTCAAGGAGCTATGAGCCTGCACTTCAAGGTCTCTTTGTTCAACAACACTCCCTAGAACCTTACCATTGAGTGTATAAGTCCTACTAAGATTTGCTTTCCCAAAATGCAGCACCTTGCATTTCTCTGAATTAAATTCCATCTGCCACTTCTCAGCCCTTTCCCCCATCTGGTCAAGATCCTGTTGTAACCTGTTGCAACCCTCACCGGTCTATAGTTCCCTGGCTGGTCCTTACAGCCATTCTTCAACAGTGGCACCACATTTGCCAAACTCCAGTCTTCCAACAGCTCATCGGTGACTTTTGATGATACAAATATCTCAGCAAGAGGCTCAGCAATCACTTCCCTAGATTCTCAGGTACACCTTATCAGGTCCTGGAGATATATCCACACTTACCCGTTTCAATACATCCAGCACTTCCTCCTCTGGAATATGGACATTTTGCATCTATTTCCCTACAGTCTATATCCCTTATCCTTTTCCACAGTAAATATGATTGTGGCAGGTATGTTACTGGTAAGATAAACACTGAAATATTGCAAAGCTAATCAAAGTCTCCTTCTCAACCGTCGAATATTTTGTTGATGAATGTTCAACTTTCTGGAGACATTCGGGTAAAATTGAACTCAGATTTCTCCAGTTTCCTCATTTCCCCTCCCCCCACCTTGTCTCAGTCGGTTCCCTCAACTCAGCACCGCCCTCCTAACCTGCAATCTTCTTCCTGACCTCTCCGCCCCCACCCCACTCCGGCCTATCACCCTCACCTTGACCTCCTTCCACCTATGACATCTCCATCGCCCCTCTCCCAAGTCCCTCCTCCCTACCTTTTATCTTAGCCTGCTTGGCACACTCTCCTCATTCCTGATGAAGGGCTTATGCCCGAAATGTCGAATTTCCTATTCCTTGGATGCTGCCTAACCTGCTGTGCTTTAACCAGCAACACATTTTCAGCTTTTTTCTGGAGACATTCCCAATCTGTCTTTCTATCTTCTCATTGTCTTCCTGTAAGATCACATCACCAAATCCACATCACTTACATCAATAGTCACCTTGAAAGCCTTTGCACATTTAGGTATGTCTAACACTGGGGCAGTGGGGAACACAGCTTTCAGGGTCTCAAATGTCTTCTGACAGTCTGCTGCCCACTGACACTTCTTGCCTTTCTTAAACAATTCAATGAGTGGAGCAGCTACACTGCTAAAATTTGGCACAAATTTTGATAAAGTCCCAACTCATGATCCACAGAGGCACCAACGCCATAGGTAGGAAGAGAGATGGGGATATAAGACAGAAATTCAGGGAGCTAGGATGGAAGCTTAGAGCTGGGATGAACAGAGTTGTTGTCTCTGGTTTGTTGCCCGTGCCACGTGCTAGTGAGGCAAGGAATAGGGAGAGAGAGATGGCTACAGGGATGGTGCTGGAGGGAGGGTTTTGGATTCGTGGATAATTGGGGCTCTTCCTCGGGTAGTTGGGACCTCAGCTGAAAAATGTGTTGCTGGAAAAGCGCAGCAGGTCAGGCAGCATCCAAGGAGCAGGAGAATCGATGTTCCTGGCATAAGAAGATGGGCTCCTTGGATGCTGCATGAACTGCTGCACTTTTCCAGCAACATATTTTTCAGCTCTGATCTCCCGCTTCTGCAGTCCTCACTTTCTCGTAGTTGGGACCTTTACAGGCAGGATGCTCTTAATCTGAACCGGTGGGGGCGGGGGGGTGGGGGGGAATTTGCTAAGTCTATTGGGGTAGGTTTAAACTAATCCAGCAGGGGGATGGGAAACATAATTGTAGTTTGGGTATAGAAAAGGTTGGGAGTAGGGAGGTCCAAAATCAGGTAGATGACAGTAAACTGGTTAATGTGGTGTATATGGATTTCAGCAATGCATTCGAAAAGGTTCCCACAGTAGGCTATTGTACAAAATGCCGAGCAATGGGATTGTGGGAGATATAGCAGTTTGGATCAGTAATTGGCTTGCTGAAAGAAGACAGAGGGTGGTGGTTGATGGGAAATGTTCATCCTGGAGTCCAGTTACTAGTGGTGTATCGCAAGGGTTGGTGTTGGATCCACTGCTGTTCATCATTTTTATAAATGACCTGAATGAGGGCGTAGAAGGGTGGGTTAGTAAATTCTCAGATGACAATAAGGTCGGTGGAGTTGCGGATAGTGACGAAGGATGTTGTAGGTTACAGAGCGATATAGATTAGCTGCAGAGCTGGGCTGAGAAGTGGCAAATGGAATTTAATGGGGACAAGTGTGAGGTGATTCACTTTGGTCAGAGTAACCGGAATGCAAAGTATTGGGTTAATGGTTAGATTCTTGGTGGTGTAGATGAGCATAGAGATCTAGATGTCCATGCACACAGATGCTTGAAAGTTGCCACCCAGGTTGACAGGGTTGTTAAGAAGGCATACATTGTTTTAGCTTTTATTCAAAGAGGGGTCGAGTTCCGGAACCATGAGGTTATACTGCAGCTGCACAAAACTCTGGTGCAGCCGCACTTGGTGTATTGTGTACAATTCTGATCACCACATTATATGAAGGATGTTCAAGCTTTGGAAAGGGTGCAGAGGAGATTTACTAGGATGTTGCCTGGTATTGAGGGGAGGTCTTATGAGGAAAGACTTGAGGCTGTTTTCATTGGAGAGAAGAAGGTTGAGAGCTGACTTAATAGGGCCATGTAAGATAATCAGAGGGTTAGATAGGGTGGAAAGGGAGTGTCTTTTTCCAAGTATGGTGATAACGAGCACGAGGGGGCATAGCTTTAAATTGATGGGAGATAGATATAGGACAGATGTCAGAGGTAGTTTCTTTACTCAGAGAGTAGTAAGGGTATGGAATGCCTCCAACGGTAGTAGATTCGCCAACTTTAAGTGCATTCAAGTCGTCATTTGACAAACATATGGACGTACATGGAATAGTGTAGGTTAGATGGGCTTCAGATTGGTATGACAGGTCGGTGCAACATCGAGGGCTGAAGGGCCTGTACTACGCTGTAATGTTCTATGTTCTATGTTCTAATCCCAGAATCCATAGTACTGCACTTTTTGTCAATGGTTTGGGAAACTCCCCAGTTACTTTGTTTGTACTTCCCTGGGACCATTTGTCCATGTCCAATAACATGGCCCAGGAAGGTGACTTGGGCTTTGGCAAATTCACTTTTAGCCAGGTTTGTCACCAAGTCTGCTTTGTAAAGTCAATCGAATAAGTCTGAAAAATGTTTCAAATATTCCTTCCATGAATGACTAAAAATCGCCAGGTCATTGATATATATGACACAGTTGGGTAATCTGGCAATAACTTGATTGATTAGTCTCTGAAATGTGG